>NC_081222.1:1057500-1077500 GCF_902713425.1 Acipenser ruthenus
CAGTAACGCAGTGCTGAGTGCATGAGATAGTATTGCTGATGCTGCAGTGTTCTCTGTGTGTGTGTGATCCTGGATCCAGTAACGCGGTGCTGAGTGCATGAGATAGTATTGCTGATGCTGCAGTGTTCTCTGTGTGTGTGATCCTGGATCCAGTAACGCAGTGCTGAGTGCATGAGATAGTATTGCTGATGCTGCAGTGTTCTGTGTGTGTGATCCTGGATCCAGTAACGCAGTGCTGAGTGCATGAGATAGTATTGCTGATGCTGCAGTGTTCTGTGTGTGTGATCCTGGATCCAGTAACGCGGTGCTGAGTGCATGAGATAGTATTGATGATGCTGCAGTGTTCTCTGTGTGTGTGTGATCCTGGATCCAGTAACGCGGTGCTGAGGGCATGAGATAGTATTGCTGATGCTGCAGTGTTCTGTGTGTGTGTGTGATCCTGGATCCAGTAACGCAGTGCTGAGTGCATGAGATAGTATTGCTGATGCTGCAGTGTTCTGTGTGTGTGTGTGATCCTGGATCCAGGTGGAAGGTTTGCTTTTGAACCCTTCTGTGATATGTGTGCACAGCGATGGCCAAACGTTTTGCATCGCTTTGAATTTTAGGATTGAGACATCATTTAAAAACGGCTAATCAGTATTCTCCCGTGTGCATTGCTCTCTCTCTCTCTGCAGGGGGCGATATTCCTATTTTTCGCGGGCAGGATAGAAGAAATCAAGGGGAATATAAACCAGGTGAGGCTGAGGAGAGAGTTTCTTTAAATGGAATTTCTGTGGATGTTTGTGATCTTCAGCAGACGGATTGCCCATCTTTCTTCGATGCAGCTGGTGTCTTTTTTTCGTTGAAAGACATTTTAAAGAAACGGTGCAGCTCTGTGCAGTGTGTATTCAGTCATTTACAGGAAGCAAGCTAAACCGGCTGCCAGCTTCCTGAATGCAGTGTGACAGGCGATGTGTTGATCAGACACACGTTTGCTGTGTTTATTTTGTCTGTTTACACTGTTCTTACAGAAATTGGCAGTGGGTACGTTTCACAGGAATACAGCCTTAGTTATCGATCATAGTCTAAAAACGATCATGAGAATCACAGTGATCCTAAGTCAAGCCTAAACAAATTAACTCTAATGTCAGGGTCAGAGCTTTTTGGAGCCGCTGGGTGCTGATTGTGATGGCTCATTGATGCAGCTCTCTCATTGTGGTGTTGATGCAGCTCTCTCATTGTGGTGTTGATGCAGCTCTCTCATTGTGGTGTTGATGCAGCTCTCTCATTGTGGTGTTGATGCAGCTCTCTCATTGTGGTGTTGATGCAGCTCTCTCATTGTGGTGTTGATGCAGCTCTCTCATTGTGGTGTTGATGCGGCTCTCTCATTGTGGTGTTGATGCAGCTCTCTCATTGTGGTGTTGATGCAGCTCTCTCATTGTGGTGTTGACGCAGCTCTCTCACTGTGGTGTTGATGCAGCTCTCTCATTGTGGTGTTGATGCAGCTCTCTCATTGTGGTGTTGATGCAGCTCTCTCATTGTGGTGTTGATGCAGCTCTCTCATTGTGGTGTTGATGCAGCTCTCTCATTGTGGTGTTGATGCAGCTCTCTCATTGTGGTGTTGATGCGGCTCTCTCATTGTGGTGTTGATGCAGCTCTCTCATTGTGGTGTTGATGCGGCTCTCTCACTGTGGTGTTGATGCAGCTCTCTGTGGTGTTGATGCAGCTCTCTCATTGTGGTGTTGATGCAGCTCTCTCATTGTGGTGTTGATGCAGCTCTCTCATTGTGGTGTTGATGCAGCTCTCTCATTGTGGTGTTGATGCAGCTCTCTCATTGTGGTGTTGATGCAGCTCTCTCATTGTGGTGTTGATGCAGCTCTCTCATTGTGGTGATGCAGCTCTCTCACTGTGGTGTTGATGCGGCTCTCTCATTGTGGTGTTGATGCAGCTCTCTCATTGTGGTGTTGATGCAGCTCTCTCATTGTGGTGTTGATGCAGCTCTCTCATTGTGGTGTTGATGCGGCTCTCTCATTGTGGTGTTGATGCAGCTCTCTCATTGTGGTGTTGATGCAGCTCTCTCATTGTGGTGTTGACGCAGCTCTCTCACTGTGGTGTTGATGCAGCTCTCTCATTGTGGTGTTGATGCAGCTCTCTCATTGTGGTGTTGATGCAGCTCTCTCATTGTGGTGTTGATGCAGCTCTCTCATTGTGGTGTTGATGCAGCTCTCTCATTGTGGTGTTGATGCAGCTCTCTCATTGTGGTGTTGATGCGGCTCTCTCATTGTGGTGTTGATGCAGCTCTCTCATTGTGGTGTTGATGCGGCTCTCTCACTGTGGTGTTGATGCAGCTCTCTGTGGTGTTGATGCAGCTCTCTCATTGTGGTGTTGATGCAGCTCTCTCATTGTGGTGTTGATGCAGCTCTCTCATTGTGGTGTTGATGCAGCTCTCTCATTGTGGTGTTGATGCAGCTCTCTCATTGTGGTGTTGATGCAGCTCTCTCATTGTGGTGTTGATGCAGCTCTCTCATTGTGGTGATGCAGCTCTCTCACTGTGGTGTTGATGCGGCTCTCTCATTGTGGTGTTGATGCAGCTCTCTCATTGTGGTGTTGATGCAGCTCTCTCATTGTGGTGTTGATGCAGCTCTCTCATTGTGGTGATGCAGCTCTCTCACTGTGGTGTTGATGCAGATCTCTGATTTGCTCTTGCAGGCGATCTCTCTCTTCGAGGATGGCTGTGCTGCCCAGCAGGCATGGAAGCAGTTCCATCACATGTGTTACTGGGAGCTCATGTGGTGCTTCACCTACAAGCGGGTCTGGAAGATGGCTTACTTCTACGCAGACCTGCTGAGCAAGGAGAGCCGCTGGTCCAAGGTATCCACACAGGACGGCTGTAGCTTTTACCACGGTCACATAATAATCTCAGTGTGTTTAATAATAATCTCAGTGTGTTTAATAATAATCTCAGTGTGTTTCAGTAATAATCTCAGTGTGTTTCAGTAATAATCTCAGTGTGTTTAGTAATAATCTCAGTGTGTTTAGTAATAATCTCAGTGTGTTTAATAATAATCTCAGTGTGTTTAGTAATAATCTCAGTGTGTTTCAGTAATAATCTCAGTGTGTTTAATAATAATCTCAGTGTGTTTCAGTAATAATCTCAGTGTGTTTCAGTAATAATCTCAGTGTGTTTAGTAATAATCTCAGTGTGTTTAATAATAATCTCAGTGTGTTTAGTAATAATCTCAGTGTGTTTCAGTAATAATCTCAGTGTGTTTAATAATAATCTCAGTGTGTTTCAGTAATAATCTCAGTGTGTTTAGTAATAATCTCAGTGTGTTTAATAATAATCTCAGTGTGTTTAATAATACTCTCAGTGTGTTTCAGTAATAATCTCAGTGTGTTTAATAATAATCTCAGTGTGTTTCAGTAATAATCTCAGTGTGTTTCAGTAATAATCTCAGTGTGTTTCAGTAATAATCTCAGTGTGTTTAGTAATAATCTCAGTGTGTTTAATAATAATCTCAGTGTGTTTAATAATAATCTCAGTGTGTTTAGTAATAATCTCAGTGTGTTTAGTAATAATCTCAGTGTGTTTAATAATAATCTCAGTGTGTTTCAGTAATAATCTCAGTGTGTTTCAGTAATAATCTCAGTGTGTTTAATAATAATCTCAGTGTGTTTAATAATAATCTCAGTGTGTTTAATAATAATCTCAGTGTGTTTCAGTAATAATCTCAGTGTGTTTAATAATAATCTCAGTGTGTTTAATAATAATCTCAGTGTGTTTAATAATAATCTCTGTGTGTTCAGTAATAATCTCAGTGTGTTTCAGTAATAATCTCAGTGTGTTTAATAATAATCTCAGTGTGTTTCAGTAATAATCTCTGTGTGTTCAGTAATAATCTCAGTGTGTTTCAGTAATAATCTCAGTGTGTTTAATAATAATCTCAGTGTGTTTCAGTAATAATCTCTGTGTGTTCAGTAATAATCTCAGTGTGTTTCAGTAATAATCTCAGTGTGTTTAATAATAATCTCAGTGTGTTTAATAATAATCTCAGTGTGTTTCAGTAATAATCTCAGTGTGTTTAATAATAATCTCAGTGTGTTTCAGTAATAATCTCTGTGTGTTCAGTAATAATCTCAGTGTGTTTCAGTAATAATCTCAGTGTGTTTAATAATAATCTCAGTGTGTTTCAGTAATAATCTCTGTGTGTTCAGTAATAATCTCAGTGTGTTTCAGTAATAATCTCTGTGTGTTCAGTAATAATCTCAGTGTGTTTCAGTAATAATCTCAGTGTGTTTAATAATAATCTCAGTGTGTTTAATAATAATCTCAGTGTGTTTAATACTAATCTCAGTGTGTTTCAGTAATAATCTCAGTGTGTTTCAGTAATAATCTCAGTGTGTTTAATAATAATCTCAGTGTGTTTAATAATAATCTCAGTGTGTTTAATAATAATCTCAGTGTGTTTCAGTAATAATCTCAGTGTGTTTCAGTAATAATCTCAGTGTGTTTAATAATAATCTCAGTGTGTTTCAGTAATAATCTCAGTGTGTTTCAGTAATAATCTCAGTGTGTTTAGTAATAATCTCAGTGTTTCAGTAATAATCTCAGTGTGTTTAATAATAATCTCAGTGTGTTTCAGTAATAATCTCAGTGTGTTTAATAATAATCTCAGTGTGTTTCAGTAATAATCTCAGTGTGTTTCAGTAATAATCTCTGTGTGTTTCAGTAATAATCTCTGTGTGTTTCAGTAATAATCTCAGTGTGTTTAATAATAATCTCAGTGTGTTTAATAATAATCTCAGTGTGTTTCAGTAATAATCTCAGTGTGTTTCAGTAATAATCTCAGTGTGTTTCAGTAATAATCTCAGTGTGTTCTGGCTCCCGTCTCTTCTCTCCTCAGGCCATGTACGTGTACATGAAAGCTGCCTTCCTCAGCATGTTACCCCCGGGAGAGGAACGCCCTTTTGGAGACAATGAGGTGGAGCTCTTCAGGTACGTGCTGCCCCCTGCAGGCTGTCTTCAGAGATGCAGTGTTTCAGGCAGGAAGCTCCAGAACACTCCCCCCTGCGTTTTGCCCCTCTGTGGCGACGCACTTGACATCCCTTCAGGTGCCAGTGTAAGGTTTAGGAATGGAATTCACGTTGATTCAAGGCATTTATAATATGACCTTTCCACTGTGCTCGGCCCCACCTTTCTGCCGTGGCTCATGTGTACAGAAAGAGAGCGCGCGAGCGAGCGAGAGAGTACAGAGGATTCAGAAACGGAGCACAGCTCTCTATCCAGGGAGAGTCAGGAGTCCTGCAGGGTTCTCATCAGTCACTAGAAATACTTCATGAAGAAGCAAAGCCATCGGTCACATGAAAACTCACCAGATATTTAATAAGAGCTGCAGCTAATTTAATAAAATAATGAGTTTTCAGTTTGTCAATTACATTTCTTCTTCTGTGTGTCTGTGTGTGTGTGTGTGTCTGTCTCTGTGTGTGTGTGTGGGTGGGTGGGTGTGTCTCTGTGTGTGTCTGTCTCTGTGTGTGTGTGTGTCTGTGTGTGTGTGTGGGTGGGTGGGTGTGTCTCTGTGTGTGTCTGTCTCTGTGTGTGTGTGTGTGTCTGTGTGTGTGTGTGGGTGGGTGGGTGTGTCTCTGTGTGTGTCTGTCTCTGTGTGTGTGTGTGTCAATGTGGGTGTGCCTGTGTGTCTTTGTGTGTGTCTCATTATTATTTATTTCTTAGCAGACGCCCTTATCCAGGGTGACATACAATTGTTAGAAGATATCACATTATTTTTACATACAATTTCCCATTCATACAGTTGGGTTTTTACTGGAGCAATCTAGGTAAAGTACCTTGCTCAAGGGTACAGCAGCAGTGTCCCCCACCTGGGATTGAACCCACGACCCCCCGGTCAAGAGTCCAGAGCCCTAACCACTACTCCACACTGCTGTCTGTGTGTGTGTGTGTGTGCGTGCGTGCGTGCGTGCGTGTGTGTGTGTTGAATATCGGGCGCTCGCAGAGTTGAAATGAGTTGAAATGGCAGATTTAAAAAAAAAAGACAAAATGCAGTCACTTAGCATTGGAGAGGCAGGACTCGCAACCACTGAGCCAGAGAAGCAAGCCCACCCTCCCTCTGTAATGCCCTGATGATCGTCTCTCTCTCTCTCTCATTTTGAACCCGCCCCCCCCCCAGGCAGGTGCCCTCCTACAAGCAGAAGATCGCTGGGAAGTCTCCCCCCACCGAGAAGTTTGCAATCCGCAAGGCCCGGCGCTACAACAGCGACACCCCGAGAACGCTGCCGGTCCCTGTGCTGGTGAGCCGGACTGACAGTCCCAGCGCGGGCGGAGCCCAGAGAGCGCGTCGCTGGGGCCGCGGTGCTCGCCATGTGTGTCACAGAGTCAAGCTTGGGATGTCAGTGCTTTACTCCTCCCTTAAGAATTTGATACCTGCCCGTGTCTCTCACTCACAACTCAGAAACGCCTTCAAATTTTATTTATTTTTTCTCTGTGAAACGGCTAAATGGGCTTTGAAATCAGCCTGACTCTTTTTTTTCATTGACCAGCGGAACGTACTGACGAGCGTGTTAATAAGTGACTGATCTTTTTATTGAAGCTAGAATGAAAAAGAAAGTATTTTCTGCAGGATGCGCGTTCCGTTCTGCGTGACTGCGTTTACACGAATAAAGAGGAGGCTCTTCCGGAAATGAAATCGATGTTACTGAGATGTCTCAGTGTGTGATTGAGAGACACGACTGTCTTAACGGGTATCAGTTCTTAAAGGAGAGGAGAAAAGTCGCCCACTCCTTGCTGTGTGTGACACACGAAGGT
Organism: Acipenser ruthenus; assembly: GCF_902713425.1. NCBI lineage: Eukaryota > Metazoa > Chordata > Actinopteri > Acipenseriformes > Acipenseridae > Acipenser > Acipenser ruthenus. Next base: position 1,064,297 of record NC_081222.1, read on the forward strand.
AAGCACCCTCTTGATTAGAGGCAGCCACTGAACACTTAGAAACATGCCGCTGTAATAAAGTCATGAAATCGATATTAACCTGCCTTCATTCGAGGACGGGCAAGCATACCCAGTAATTCCATTTTTAAAACACACCTGATATGGTACAGAATTGCTTTGTAAACGCAGGGAGTGATGTACAGGGGGCGCTGTGTTGCAGGAAATGATGTACATGTGGAACGGGTTTGCGATGATTGAGAAGGACGAGGCTCTGACTCAAGGGGTGATGGAGACGCTGCTAGAGGCTGAACGCAAGCTGCACGAAGGCCCAGGTAACATCGCTCACGAAAACACGGTCACTGTGACGGGTGTTTCTTTCGAAACTCCACGAGTGAGAGCTGTGTGATAGATAGCTGCTTTAAAGAAATTGTGATGTCGCTGGGGTCAGCCTGAGGGTTATCTGTAACCGTGAGAGAGAGAGATCGCCCTCTAGTTGCCTGCCACTTCAAAGCTCGGGCACTCATGGAATATAATAAAGACTGGGTGGTCTAGTCTGCGTTGCGTATGTTTGTGGCAGGCAGCTGGAAGCTAAGAAGAGCAGCTCCAGAACTCAAACCAGCTTCTACAGCATGCGATGCTGGAGTCATTCAAACATGTGGTGGGGAAAGGGTCATTGATCGAAGCTGGCTGAGTGTTTGTGTCTCCCCGCAGTGAACGAGTATTCGAGTGACGACAGCTGTGTCATCACCCTGCTGAAGGGCCTGTGCTTCAGGAATCAGGGGCAGATCGACAGGGCAGAGGCCTGCTTCATGCACATCTGCTCCAGGTACCCCACACTGCACACACACCTGCTCCAGGTACCCCACACTGCACACACACCTGCACCAGGTACCCCACACTGCACACACACCTGCACCAGGTACCCCACACTGCACACACACCTGCACCAGGTACTCTACACTGCACACACACCTGCACCAGGTACTCTACACTGCACACACACCTGCACCAGGTACCCCACATTGCACACACACCTGCACCAGGTACCCCACATTGCACACACACCTGCACCAGGTACTCTACACTGCACGCACTCCTGCACCAGGTACTCTACACTGCACACACACCTGCACCAGGTACTCTACACTGCACACACACCTGCACCAGGTACCCCACATTGCACACACACCTGCACCAGGTACTCTACACTGCACGCACTCCTGCACCAGGTACTCTACACTGCACGCACACCTGCACTAGGTACTCTACACTGCACGCACACCTGCACCAGGTACCCCACACTGCACACACACCTGCACCAGGTACTCTACACTGCACGCACACCTGCACCAGGTACCCCACACTGCACACACACCTGCACCAGGTACTCTACACTGCACGCACACCTGCACCAGGTACCCCACACTGCACACACACCTGCACCAGGTACTCTACACTGCACGCACACCTGCACCAGGTACCCCACACTGCACACACACCTGCACCAGGTACTCTACACTGCACGCACACCTGCACCAGGTACCCCACACTGCACACACACCTGCACCAGGTACTCTACACTGCACGCACACCTGCACCAGGTACCCCACACTGCACACACACCTGCACCAGGTACTCTACACTGCACGCACACCTGCACCAGGTACCCCACACTGCACACCTGCACCAGGTACCCCACACTGCACACACACCTGCACCAGGTACTCTACACTGCACGCACTCCTGCACCAGGTACTCTACACTGCACGCACACCTGCACCAGGTACTCTACACTGCACGCCCTCCTGCACCAGGTACTCTACACTGCACGCACACCTGCACCAGGTACCCCACACTGCACACACACCTGCACCAGGTACTCTACACTGCACACACACCTGCACCAGGTACCCCACACTGCACACACACCTGCACCAGGTACTCTACACTGCACGCACACCTGCACCAGGTACTCTACACTGCACGCACACCTGCACCAGGTACTCTACACTGCACACACACCTGCACCAGGTACCCCACACTGCACGCACACCTGCACCAGGTACTCTACACTGCACACCTGCAATCTCTTTACACATTTTTCACTGTTCAGTCAGACACACGTTATATTCAGATAGATGCACATTCATCTTAATACCCCTGAAGTCAGTAATACTAAAGAGTCAGATGCATTCATATTTTCATATGCATGGCATAATGTAATGACACACACACGGTGTTCAGAAATGTGTTCAGAAACGCTGTGCAATATGTTTCTTTGCTGATCTATATGTACAGTAAATACGATGTACAAAATGTTGCAGGAGTTGCCCTCTCATAACTTCTGAAAGAAAACTGAAGGTGCATGCGTTATGAAACAGATGCACAGACAGGACGCTTCACAGGGTACAGTTAGACGCGCAGCGAGCCACGGGAACGCGGAGGGGTTCAGTCTGATATTAAACAAGCAAACATCTCCGCAGAATGCGGTCCACTTGAGCTGGAGTGACCGGAGAACATGTTAGCAGTTATTAAAATGCGCTCGGTCAACGGCTCCCATAACGGCCTGTACTGTAATTGTCTGTCTGTCTGTCTGTCTGTCTGTCTGTCTGTCTGCCTGTCTGCCTGTCTGTCTGCCTGTCTGTCTGTGTGTCTGTCTCTGGCAGTGAGAAGCATATTCACCATGATGACTATCTGGTTCCCAACGCTCTGCTGGAACTGAGCCTGATGTACATTCGACTGGGACGCAAGGAAGAGGCGATCAGACTGCTGCAGCGCGCCAAGTGAGTCTAATCGGACAGCGCCCCCTGCTGCAGGCTCCAGGCAGCTCTCACAAAGGCTCACAAGAGCTGAAGAAAGCTGAGCAGCTCCAGTGTGTGCAAACGCTGGAGTCCTGACATGCAAAGAGCAGGAACCGGCTTTTCACAAAGCGATATTCAGAGAGGTGCAAACGAGCTGCGTGTTATCATGACTGATAATAACAACCAAGGGAATATTATCAAGAGCTCCGCCCCCTTATATTACAGCCAGTGCAGTGTGGGGGCGATAAGCAGAGAACAGGGTCTCAGTGTGTGTGTGTGTGTGCGCGTGTCAGTGTGTGTGTGTGCGTGCGTGTGTCTCTATGTGTGTGTGTGTCTCTGTGTGTGTGTGTGTGTGCGTGCGTGTGTGTGTGTGTTGAATATCGGGCGCTCGCAGAGTTGAAATAAGTTAAAATGGCAGATTTTTAAAAAAAAGACAAAATGCAGTCACTTGGCATTGGAGAGGCAGGACTCGCAACCACTGAGCCAGAGAAGCAAGCCCACCCTCCCTGTGTGTGTATGTCTCAGTGTGTGTGTGTGTGTCTCAGTGTGTTGTGTGCGCGCGTGTGTGTGTGTGCGTGTGTCTGTGTGTGTGTGTATGTGTCTCAGTGTGTGTGTGTCTCTGTGTGTGTGTGTGTCTCAGTGTGTGCGCGCGTGTCTCAGTGTGTGTGTGTGTGCGTGCGTGTGTCTGGCTCTCTTGCTGTGCGTGTGTGTGTGTGTGTGTGTCTCAGTGTGTGTGTGTGTGTCTCAGTGTGTCTCAGTGTGTGTGTGTGTGTGTCTCAGTGTGTGTGTGCTTGCGTGTGTCTGGCTCTCTGGCTGTGTGCGTGTGTGTGTGTGTATATATAAACTATAAGCAGTGTTTCTGTTGTATTTTTTTCAGGCATAACTACAAGGAGTACTCGATGGAATCTCGCACGCAGTTCAGGATTCACGCTGCGCTCAGCAGACTGAAAGCCGTGCCGGAGGAGAACGACAGCCTGTAGACACACGTGAACACACACACGTGAACACACACACGTGAACACACACACGTGAACACACACACACTCAAACTCACACACAGAGGCACACTCACACTCTCTCTCTCACACACAGAGAGACACACACACACACAGAGTCACGCTGTCTCTCTCTCTCACACACTCACACTCACACTCTCACACACACACTCACACACACAGAGAGACACACACACACACACACAGAGTCACGCTGTCTCTCTCTCTCACACACTCACACTCACACTCTCACACACACACTCACACACACAGAGAGACACACACACACACACACAGAGTCACGCTGTCTCTCTCTCTCACACACTCACACTCACACTCTCACACACACACTCACACACACAGAGAGACACACACACAGACACTTACACACACACATGGACACACACGCACACACACTCAGAGACAGGCTTCAGTCCAGTAAAATCACTCAACCAAAATATCAGACCAAATAAATCCTGTAGCCCCTCCCTCCCTCCCGTCACAAACAGAGAGAAACCTCAGGGAAAGGGATTGTGATTGATTGTTGGGGTTGTGTGTGTGTGTGTGTGAGTTTTTTTTTTTTTTTTAACAGAATGTGACACCTGTTTTAAGTACAGGAATCCCACATTCGCCAGAGTGTCTTTTGTCACTGCCTTGTGTCATTATTATTATTATTATTATTATTATTATCATTATTATTTTTTTTATAAAGTATATCTTTTTTTTTAAATGGTCCGTTACATTTCCATGTAGAGTGACTTTACTCTGTGACTCGGTGCTGGTGTGGCCCAGTGGTTAGAGCTGGTGGACTGGGAGCAGAGTTCAAACTGGGTTTTAATCCCAAACGGCAGCCACTTTATACCTTAAAGCAGGGGTGCCCAATCCTGGTCCTGGAGGGCCGATGCCCTCCTGGTTTTTGTTCAAACTGTACACTAAATTGATTAATTGGACCAATTAGGCTTCTAATAAGGGCTTGATTGGTCTAATTAAGTAATTTAGGGCACAGTTGCAACAAAAGCCAGGAGGGACATCGGCCCTCCAGGACCAGGATTGGGCACCCCTGCTTTAAAGAGACTGAAGCATAAATGTGAACTCGCTTGAACAGCCCGGTGTCTGAGCTGACAGCAAACACAGCGGTGCCAGCAACTCAGAGACTGACAGACTGGCTAATATAAAGCAGGACAGGACAGTCAATCCCGCGATGCACTTCGGCACTCAATTACAGGCGCCATTTCTGGAGCCCACTCAGTACTGAATACATTGCGGAGATGCTGTGTTGCAGCGCCAGGATATACCAGTGTTTTTTTAAATAACAATACAAAATATCGTTAATATAAAGTGACTGGCTGTTATTAATTCTTCATTATGTCAATAAACATTTGCCAGGGCGAGCGCAAATACGTTAAAAGCATTGTGAGTGCTCGACGGGCTCCAGAAATGGCTGCAATGTTTACTAACTCCGCCCACTTGTGACGTCATTTTCCTATCCTGATATATTTTTATTGTTTGTTGTATTTTTATTTTATTTTTTTAACTTTTTTTTCTTTCTCTTTGTTGTTTTAAAACCAATGTAAACATACAATACGCAAGAAGTATTTTTGCAACTGTTTATTCATGTTATCCAGTGTTGTATTATTTTTTTTAATATATATTAAACCGTTTCTCTTCAAAAAAACGAGCATCCTGATGTTTCTAAACCACACTGTGACACTGAAGCCATAGTTTAATTTATCTGTACTGATTTATATACAGTTTGAATGTGAAAAACAGACCCACCGTTTGCTGATTTAACTAATAATACTTGAAGAAACATGATTGGGCAAACATGTAAACTTAACGTGAAGACAAAAGTACCACAGCATATTGATTTTAGCATTACTACAGATTCTGCAGCTGAGTGTTTTATTTTTTTGTCTTTGTTTTAAGTTATGAGTAAAATATAATTCAGTATTTCACGCCATGAAAAGCAATGAATTCCAGTTAATTACACATGCATTCGGGTACCGTGGCAACTTGTAAATAACTTTTAGACGCCTGATGTATTATTTAATTCCGTTTCATATTAGTTGCAATATACATTTCAGACATTGTTTATGCCCATTCCAACAGCAAAAATAAATAAATAAAGAAAGAAAAGATGTATTAACCCGTTAAGAACGTCATTAATGTCTTTATTTATATATATTAAACTCAAATGTATATATTAATGCCCAACGTTTCGATATGTTGTCCGTATCTTTCTCAAGGGAGCCTGTGTTTGAATCAAAACATTGGAGGTATTTATAGGTTTTTGACGGCATGACAACTACTTGTTATTGTTTATATTCAAATCCATGATTTATTCTTACATGATGTCATGCTGTTCTATATATCGTGACGTCATTTTTACTTCTATCTTTCAATCTGTATTAATTCTAATTAACACTACTTTATATAAACTTATATTTTTATTATATCATGCGATGCTGGCTCTGAGGATCAGTCTAGATTTGGCCTCCCCAGCGCATCAGCATGCACAACTTTGAATGAATTTTGTTTATTTATTTAAATGTTATATATTTATTGAAGTTTATTAGTTCATTCTTTTCTGTTGAGTCCCGCTGGCATAATCGTGTTCAGTCTATTTATCCATTTACTTTCTTTTATTCTTCTATATGTCGCATTGTCTAATTTGAGCTGTTCTAATACTACAAACTTTACATCATTTATGTCATGTCCCTGACTGGTGAAGTGCTGCACTATTGGTTCATTCATTTTTTTATTTCTAATTAATGAAAGGTGGTTCTGAATTCTTTTATATAAAGTAGTTCCAGTCTCTCCAACATATTTGATTTCATCACATTTTTCACAGGCTATTCCATAAACAACATTGCTATTTTTACAGCAGGTATTAGTTTTTAGTGGATATGTGGTGTTCTTATGTTTAATTATATTTTTACGTTTGTCTATGTATTTACACACTTTACATCTACTAGTGCACATGTTCGTAGAACCTATTTTGTCAATTATTCTTTTATGTTTACTGTGAACTAAAATATCACCTAAATTAGCTTCTCTTTTGAATGCTACAACTGGGGCCTGAAGAAATACTTTTTTTTAATTTTTCTGAATTATGTAGAATCCGCAAGTGTTTCCAAACTATCTTAGAAATACTGGGCAAAAGTTTAGAGTAAGTCATTATTAATGGGACTCTTTTGACCTTTTAATCTCTATTTTTATAATCTAGCAGATCATCTCTTTCTAGTTTATCCACTTTCCTTAACTCCGTCTCTATAATTCTTTCTTTGTATCCTCTTTTTTTAAAGATTAATTTTTAATACATTTCTTTGTTTCACTTTTCTTTTGAGCATATTCTTCGTACTCTTATTCCTAGACCCTTTGGGATTGCCCTTTTAGTGTGTGTCGGATGTGCAGAGGACACGTGTAAATACTGGTGCATGTCAGTAGGTTTACAGAAGAGGTCAGTCTCAATTGAACCTTCTTCATATATATATGTGAAGTTCCTCAAATGAAGACAACAGCACTTAACGGGTTCATAATATTAATAATTCTCCGCTCCACCTGCACTAGAAGACTGGCTCTACCTCCGCTACGCTCCCCTGCCTCCAGAGCCCGCTCCTTCTCCACCCTTGCTCCGCAGTGGTGGAATGACCTTCCTACAGATGTCAGGACTGCCCAGTCCCTGACCACATTCCGGCGCCTCCTTAAGACTCACCTCTTCAAACAGCACCTGTAGAACTCCTCTGTTTGTATCCTGGGACACTATCACCCTTCATGTAAATGTGCTTTATTTTGCTCTTATCTGCCCCCTATTTTACTGCATTTAATCCTGTACTTCAGAATACTGTAATCTGCCAAGTGTTTAACCTGTAGTATTTTGTACTTAATCATATCCTGATGTAACTATCACTATTTAATCATATCCTGATGTAACTTTCACTATTATCTGCTGTATTATTGAATTGTGGTTTGTCACACTTGAACAAAAGTTATTGTATTTCTTGTTCTTATTGTATTACTTGTATTGTAACACTTGAATGTATTTGTTTTTGTTTACGACTGTAAGTCGCCCTGGATAAGGGCGTCTGCTAAGAAATAAATAATAATAATAATAATAATAATAATAATAATAATAATAATAATAATAATAATAATAATATTAATAATTCAGGAGCTTGAACCTGCAGCTGTTGTTTTTTTTTTTAACAATGACGCGCTTACGTCATGACTGCTTTCTTGTAATGGTTTATTCCTAAACTGCACGGCACAGCGCTCGGTTTACACACACACCCCCCCACAGACCGACAAGATGAATCCCTTACGATTCCTTTCCTCTAAGCATTTTCCACGTACAGAATTGGGACTGCTCGTTTTTATTTTAAATATAAATTGCGTTTACGTGGTGGTGGTGTTGTTGTTTTTCTGGAATATTCTGACCCGCACACCCCTTTAAGACGCCCCGAGTTGGTACGCACCCGGGTCGATGAAACTGTGCCCGCGTATCCGCCATCTTGGCTCCGGCCGGCCGTTGGTTCGGCTCTGCTTAGCGGAGCCCAAATGGCGCCAGTTTCCTAACCGCCTCTCCGCTGTTGTAACCCTTCGGCGCTGCGAAACATCACCACCCACCCCCGCTCCCAACATGGCAGCAGCAGCCGCAGTGGAAGAGGAGTTTGAAGACGCGCCCGACGTGGAGCCGCTGGAACCCACTCTGAAAAACATCGTCGAGCAGAAATCGTTGAAATGGATATTTGTCGGAGGGAAAGGCGGCGTGGGCAAAACGACTTGCAGGTGAAGCGACATACCGAATATTAATATTAATATATATATATTAATGCTGACGAGACCGCAGTACGCGTCTCTGTTTACACGCATTATCTCATTTGTTACGTACATCGTTTTCTACATTTGATTTAAAAAAAACAAACAGAATTTAAATAATACGTGTTATTAATAAATGCGTGGTTTTTTTTTTCAATTCTGGGTTTAGAAGACACGACGTGATTTTAGTCTGTCTATCTATCTCTCTCTATCTATCTCTCTCTATCTATCTCTCTCTATCTATCTATCTATCTCTCTCTATCTCTCTCTATCTATCTATCTATCTATCTATCTATCTATCTATCTATCTATCTATCTATCTATCTGTCTAGTTTGTTTATTTTTGGTACAGGGGTTCCTGTATATTTGGCCCCATGTTAAACGTATATGACATGGCAGCAGTGTGGAGTAGTGGTCAGGGCTCTGGACTCTTGACCGGAGGGTCGTGGGTTCAATCCCAGGTGGGGGGACACTGCTGCTGTACCCTTGAGCAAGGTACTTTACCTAGATTGCTCCAGTAAAAACCCAACTGTATAAATGGGTAATTGTATGTAAAAATAATGTGATATCTTGTAACAATTGTAAGTCGCCCTGGATAAGGGTGTCTGCTAAGAAATAAATAGTAATGAAGTATATACTTCAATGCTAGGGGACAATACGATTGTTGTCGGAAATATAGACCGTACAGCAGAAAACATGACATGAACTCCTCCAGACACCGCACCAGGACTCGCTGTGTCGAGACAACAAACCATTTAACACGAGTCCAGCTTGTAAAACAATACTGAAAGCGACGTAGCTGAATTTAATCTTTTATTTCATTTCGCGTTGTGTATGACGACAATATATTTATGAGGATTAGGATTTAGTATTAGCGGTGACGTGTTGCTATGTGACTGTAAAACCTGTTTGTGTTTGAATTGTAATATTTCTTAACAGACGCCCTTATCCAGGGCGACTTACAATTGTTACAAGATATCACATTATTTTTACATACAATTCCCCATTTATACAGTTGGGTTTTTACTGGAGCAATCTAGGTAAAGTACCTTGCTCAAGGGTACAGCAGCAGTGTCCCCCACCTGGGATTGAACCCACGACCCTCCGGTCAAGAGTCCAGAGCCCTGACCGCTACTCCACACTGCTGCCCACAATAGTGTTTACATGCTTTAAACTAACATGAATTCTACTTACAGAATATAGCTTATAAACAAATTTTTTAAATGTTTTTATACTGGGCAGTGTGAATAATAATATTTGTATTATAACATAATCACTGTGATTGGCTTCCAATGAAAGCAGCTGAACAATTTTAATTGACTGACAGACAGCGGCTTCAGGTGAAGTAATTTGCTGATGCTGCTGTCCTGAGAAGCCCGTTTTATCGGGACGCTGCGGGTCGGGATTCTGCTCGGTGGTGTGCTGGAAGCGGCTGGTTGTGGATTGGGGGTGGATTTGCTAACGCGTTGGGGGTGGATTTGACCCGAGCCCTGCTCGCTCTCTGTAGTTGCAGCCTGGCTGTCCAGCTGGCGTCGGTGAGAGAGAGCGTGCTCATTATCTCTACAGACCCCGCCCACAACATCTCCGACGCCTTCGACCAGAAGTTCTCCAAGGTGCCCACCAAGGTCAAAGGTTACGACAACCTGTTTGCCATGGTGAGTAACAACCTCCGGGGGGGGGGGGGTCCTGGGGTTCACAGCTCCCCTCAATGAAGTCTAGTATTATTATTAATATTGAAATGATCAGGAGCCAGGAGTTTGAGCAGGGTTACAAACTCACACTAGCCCTGCTGCTGCTGCACCCAGTCCTGGGGTTCACAGCTCCCCTCAATGAATTCTAGTATTATTATTAATATTGAAATGATCAGGAGCCAGGAGTTTGAGCAGGGTTACAAACTCACACTAGCCCTCCTGCTGCTGCTGCTGCTGCTGCTGCACCCAGTCCTGGGGTTCAGAGCTCCCCTCAATTAAGTCTAGTATTATTATTAATATTGAAATTATCAGGAGCCAGGAGTTTGAGCAGGGTTACAAACTCACACTAGCCCTGCTGCTGCTGCTGCTGCTGCACCCAGTCCCGGGGTTCAGAGCTCCCCTCAATTAAGTCTAGTATTATTATTAATATTGAAATTATCAGGAGCCAGGAGTTTGAGCAGGGTTACAGACTCACACTAGCCCTGCTGCTGCACCCAGCCCTGGGGTTCAGAACTCCTCTCAATGAAGTCTAGTATTATTATTATTAATATTGAAATGATCAGGAGCCAGGAGTTTGAGCAGGGTTACAAACTCACACTAGCTCTGCTGCTGCTGCTCCTGCTGCTGCACCCAGTCCTGGGGTTCAGAGCTCCCCTCAATGAAGTCTAGTATTATTATTATTATTGAAATGATCAGGAGCCAGGAGTTTGAGCAGGGTTACAAACTCACACTAGCCCTGCTGCTGCTGCTGCTGCACCCAGTCCTGGGGTTCAGAGCTCCCCTCAATGAAGTCTAGTATTATTATTAATATTGAAATGATCAGGAGCCAGGAGTTTGAGCAGGGTTACAAACTCACACTAGCCCTGCTGCTGCTGCTGCACCCAGTCCTGGGGTTCAGAGCTCCCCTCAATGAAGTCTAGTATTATTATTATTAATATTGAAATGATCAGGAGCCAGGAGTTTGAACATTTAAGCTGCTGGTAAATCTGAACGAGTCGCAGCGTGAATAAGCCTCACCTGTGTGTGCAGGTTGTCTATTAGGAGCTGTTCATGCAGCTGTAAGGGGGAAGGCGTTTAACATCAAACTCCTGGCTCCTGAGCATTTCGATTTTGTTTCCCTGGTTCACGCTGCGGTTCAGCTTCAAGCTCAGCGGCTGACCGCTCAGTTTTTCTCTTGTGCGGTTTGCAGGAGATCGATCCCAGCCTGGGAGTGTCCGAGCTGCCTGATGAGTTCTTCGAGGAGGATAACATGCTGAGCATGGGAAAGAAGATGATGCAGGAGGCCATGAGCGCCTTCCCAGGCATTGACGAGGCCATGAGCTACGCGGAGGTCATGAGGTGAGCCTGGCCTTCTGCACCGCCGGTGCCCCCTGGGGGAGGGAGGCTCAGTTACCTACAGCTGTGGCCACAAGTTTTGTTTCGAAAGAGGACAGTTCTGCATTTGAGTTTGTAGTTGTTAGTTTCAGAATCAAGGTCTGTTTTTATCCGAGTGACCTTGTGTGTCAGTGTGTGTGACAGAGTGTGTCTGTGTGTCAGTGTGTGTGACAGAGTGTGTCTGTGTGTCAGTGTGTGTGTGCGTGTGACAGTGTGTGTCTGTGTGTCAGTGTGCGTGCGTGCGTGTGTCAGTGTGTGTGACAGTGTGTGTCTGTGTGACTGTGTGTGTGTGCGTGTGACAGTGTGTGTCTGTGTGACGGTGTGTGTGTGTGTGACTGTGTCTGTGTGAGTGTCTGTGTCTGTGTGTGTGACAGTGAAAGAGTATTTATCTACGTCACAGACATTTTGACATGTTTCATCTCGTGAACAGCAACACTGTGTGATTCTTCTGCGTCGCACGGATTTTCAAGCTGTATCTTGGAAACTCCGCTCATTCAAATGTTGATTAAACTTTCTATATCCAGAGGACCAAAGTCTCAGTTCCAAATTGATTTTAAATCTTGATCTCGTCTTGAAAGGTAGCATATCGGTTTAAAAAAAAAAATAACTTCTGCAGCTCTGACCTGCATAACCGTATTTCAGTCACTTGGCATGTGTGTGTTTTTTAAAACCTCAGTCCATTGTCTTGCTGTTCCCAGGTTAGTGAAGGGCATGAACTTCTCAGTGGTGGTGTTCGACACTGCCCCTACTGGCCACACGCTGCGACTGCTCAACTTCCCCACGATCGTGGAGAGGGGGCTGGGCAGACTCATGCAGATCAAGAACCAGATCAGCCCTTTCATCTCGCAGGTACGTCTCACACACGCACACGCACACGCACACGCACACACACATCCCTCTCCTGAGCTGCAGTACTGTACAGTCACACACATGTGATGTGATGCAGGTTGCTTGCTCTCTCGTCTCCTCACAGAGGTGTGATGTGATACAGTCTGCTTGCTCTCTCTCATCTCCTCACAGAGGTGTGATGTGATGCAGGTTGCTTGCTCTCTCTCTTCTCCTCACAGAGGTGTGATGTGATGCAGGTTGCTTGCTCTCTCATCTCACAGAGGTGTGATGTGATGCAGTCTGCTTGCTCTCTCTCATCTCCTCACAGAGGTGTGATGTGATACAGTCTGCTTGCTCTCTCTCTTCTCCTCACAGAGGTGTGATGTGATGCAGGTTGCTTGCTCTCTCATCTCACAGAGGTGTGATGTGATGCAGTCTGCTTGCTCGCTCTCGTCTCCTCACAGAGGTGTGATGTGATGCAGGTTGCTTGCTCTCTCGTCTCCTCACAGAGGTGTGATGTGATGTAGTCTGCTTGCTCTCTCGTCTCCTCACAGAGGTGTGATATTGCAGTGTGATGTGATACAGTCTGCTTGCTCTCTCTCGTCTTCTCACAGAGGTGTGATGTGATACAGTCTGCTTGCTCTCTCGTCTCCTCACAGAGGTGTGATGTGATGCAGGTTGCTTGCTCTCTTGTCTCCTCACAGAGGTGTGATGTGAT
>NC_081222.1:1082500-1157500 GCF_902713425.1 Acipenser ruthenus
GATATGCCCGTTCTGTAAGCTCAGCGCAGGAAGGGGAGTGCAGATCGGTTACCTGTCCCGCAGCGCTGCCCCGTGACGTGCGGGTAAGATTTAGGAGATCCTCTTTCTATGCTACAGCCACTTTAATACCAGCGCCCCCAAAATGTAGTCATTGTATTTATACGCTGTAGTAATTTCAGTAAGTGGGTCTGCAGAATCGACCCCAGCTGGGGCGGGGGAGTAGCTTTGAAGACCGGTGTTATTTAGATGCGCCACTGTTTAGATAATTAAAATAGACCCATGATTTGGGAGGGGGCAGTTGAAAAGAAAGGATTGCAACGAAGCCGCATCAAGGCTTTTGCACCTGCTTAGAGGGGGTCTGATTTCACAGCACCACGTCTAATTGGATTTGTTTATGAGCCTGGCAGGCTGTTCCGTGCGTTTCTAACTCCTGTTGAAAGTGCTTCCTCTCTGTTTTAATCGAGTACTCAGCTCCCCCATGCACGCCCTCTCGACTCGTCCGGAGATGGGTGCTGCTCTTGTTACCACGCTCCATATCACAGGGATTGCTGTGCGTTTACTGTAGCTTACCCTGGTTTGCCGTGTGTTTTGAATACATGGGCTTCACAATGCGTACCTGCGCCTTATCACGCTTCCACTACGCGTTAGTAAGAACATAAGAAAGTTTACAAACGAGAGGAGGCCATTCAGCCCATCTTGCTCGTTTGGTTGCTAGCAGCTTATTGATCCCAGAATCTCATCAAGCAGCTTCTTGAAGGATCCCAGGGTGTCGGCTTCAACAACAACACCTCGCTATGATTTTAATACTGAAAGATTAAATCTGATGAACCGACTATTATTATTATTATTATTAATAATAATAATAATAATAATAATAATAATAATAATAATAATAATCTCTTTTTTAAGTAAAATGTATTCAGTCGTTATCTAGAAGAGTTTAGACGCTTCGGTTCTTGTTTAGGGGAAACGGGAAACATGTGACGTCAGCCCCTGGCGCCCCGGTACCGGCTGTGATCCTGACCGGCTCTGGCAGTGCTGACGTGGGCACTGCAGAACACCCCGCGGCGCGCACGCGTTCCCAGCCAGCCCTCAACACAGCCGCCGCCGCATTAACAACCGCTCCACTGCGCGCAACGAAAACAGCACAAGTGGACCGGGTCTTTCATTCTTTGTTTGGTTTGAAGTGTCCCGCCAAGGTGATTAAACCCATTATGTACAGTCAGTGTGAGAAATGGTACGCGGACAGACGGAGAGAGTTATTGTGCCACAGTGTGCTTTATTATAGGGTGAGCGGACGCGTCCCGTTCCCAGCGATTCACCTGTTGCGCACAGGTGAGCGCGAAAAACGTCGCTTTAAAAAACAACAGCAAAAAACAAAAACGGCGCGCTAATGCATTTGGTTTTTCGCTAGCTGTCCCCTGCAAGTGCCTCCCTTCACATTAAGGACTGAGCTGCGTTGAACAAAGCTAGGACTCCTGCACCGATTACCAGCATCGCCATCCGCCAATCACGGACAATATGATTACCTTTCAACTCTGCCAGCCCAGCCCACCCCCTCTGTGTGTGTCTGAAAGGTCATATTGCAATCGTGTGACTTGAATGGCCAGTGTGTGAGAGAAAGGGAGGCTCTTATACTCTCCGAACAGCCTCCCTCTGCTCTGTGCTGGTGGAGCAGAGAAAGAGAAAGGGAGGCTCTTATACTCTCTGAACAGCCTCCCTATGTGCTGGTGGAGCAGAGAAAGAGAAAGGGAGGCTCTTATACTCTCTGAACAGCCTCCCTCTGCTGTGTGCTGGTGGAGCAGAGAAAGAGAAAGGGAGGCTCTTCTACTCTCTGAACAGCCTCCCTCTGCTGTGTGCTGGTGGAGCAGAGAAAGAGAGGCTATTATACTCTCTGAACAGCCTCCCTCTGCTGTGTGCTGGCGGAGCAGATAAAGAGAAAAGGAGGCTCTTATACTCTCTGAACAGCCTCCCTCTGCTCTGTGCTGAGTAGAGCAGAGAAAGAGAAAGGGAGGCTCTTATACTCTCTGAACAGCCTCCCTCTGTGCTGGTGGAGCAGAGAAAGAGAAAGGGAGGCTCTTATACTCTCTGAACAGCCTCCCTCTGCTCTGTGCTGGTGGAGCAGAGAAAGAGAAAGAGAGGCTCTTATACTCTCTGAACAGCCTCCCTCTGTGCTGGTGGAGCAGAGAAAGAGAAAGAGAGGCTCTTATACTCTCTGAACAGCCTAAAAACACACGTTCGTTCTGCAGAAGAATGTCAGTCCTGAGGAAAGTATCGTTTCAGGAGCTTGTGGTTGCGTCACATCTAGTTGTTTTGTCGTGTTCGAGTCGAAGTGCGTACAGAACATGATGTATTATATACAGTACACCGTGTACCCTTCCGAGGCGAGTCAGGACACTAAACTAAACGAACCGCACCCCCCCTCGGGCTTTCAGAGCAGCCTCGCCCGGCGAGCAGCGTGACACGGGCGGCGCTGTCTCATCAATCACATCACGGAGCTCGAAGCCTCCTCGCCCCGGCTGCGCCAGCAGCAGGGAACCGCTTCCTCGGTTGTTTTTGTCACTTAACATAATTTCAATTTCCTGTAATCGAAGTTATATTTTTTTAACAGAAACGCGGGTTAATTGGAGACCCACGCAGCAGGGTTTTTGAAGTTTGAATAACGAGGCTGGCACAGGGATCGACACGTTTGATTCCTGCTTCCTTTTTTTTTAAACAAGAAACAAAGTCAAAAGGCTGATAATCTCCAACTGTTGCAAGTACAGTTACAAAAAATAACCGGCTAATTGAGTGACGTGTCGTGTTCCAACACCAACGCAAAGGGCTTCGCTAGGGCAGCAGTGTGGAGTAGTGGTTCGGGCTCTGGACTCTTGACCGGAGGGTCGTGGGTTCAATCCCAGGTGGGGGACACTGCTGCTGTACCCTTGAGCAAGGTACTTTACCTAGATTGCTCTAGTAAAAAAAACAACTGTATTATTATTATTATTATTTATTTCTTAGCAGACGCCCTTATCCAGGGCGACTTACAATTGTTACAAGATATCACATTATACATTATTTCACATTATACAGATATCACATTATTTTTACATACAATTACCCATTTATACAGTTGGGTTTTTACTGGAGCAATCTAGGCAAAGTACCTTGCTCAAGGGTACAGCAGCAGTGTCCCCCACTGGGGATTGAACCCACAACCCTCCGGTCAAGAGTCCAGAGCCCTAACCACTACTCCACACTGCTGCCCCACATACATGGGGAATTGTATATAAAGATAATGTAATTTAATGTAAAAATAATGTGATATCCTGTAACAATTGTAAGTCTACGAAATCAAGCCACGCTAAACTATGAAGAATGACCTGATGCCCTCGGGGCGCTTTCTACTCTAGCTGCGTTGCGTTGCTGTGGGAACAGGACACGTCACTCAATTAGGATATTCCTGCCCGCCGCGTTCCAACAGGTAAAGCAAACGAAATCTGATTGGTCAGCAGCTCGGTTTTACTTATTAACATAAATAACACAGCACCAAGCACTTGGAAACAGCGACTAAACATTAGATCAAAAATAAAGCCATCGAAAAACATCAACAAAAAAACACACACACACTGGTTTTATCACACTAAATAGACAACAAACCAAATTAATTACCTCTCGTTTTTAATTAACGTGCCGCCCAAAGCGTATTTATCGAGTCGTTTAAAAGACAATAGGCTGTGAGACAAGTATCACTGTTTGTCCTGAGTGAGTGAGAAGTGAATGAATGAGAGAGAGAGAGAGAGAGAGAGAGAGAGAGAGAGAGAGATTGATTGATTGATTGATTGATTGATTGATCAAGGGGGAGGAGGCGAGAGATAGAGAATAATTAATCGTCCCGGGACTTGGCGTCGCGTCGTAGCCACTTCTCTACAGCAAGTCATTTTGCAGACGCTTTTATCCAAAGCGACTTATCTCTGTGCTCACACTGCAGGGAGAGAGGGAGAGAGGGAGAAGGAGAGAGAGAGGGACGGAGCGTGCTTTGTTCTAGCCGCTTGTTAAATGAATTGTATTTGTGCAAATCTGTAGTTCTTTGATAGCGAGCGTTGCCGCACTTGTATGAATCTGTTTGGGATTTCAAACAAACACTTTTCACGGCGTGCATTATCCGAGTTTTTGAAGCCGCACTGAACTCCTTAAAGACAGACTTTAACTGCGGCTGACACCGAAGACAGTGGACGCTTCACACAGGTACGGTCCTCTCGAGTTAAACGGGGTCGTGTGATCATTCACTTCTTTATCATTTATTTATTTTGGCACTCGTTTCTCTGAATGCACGATAAGGGTTGTTTTCAGTGTTTTCAACATATCCCTAGTCGATGTTTGTGTCGTGAAAATGACTTTGTCACCAAATTCAAGATCAAAGCTTTGAAATGCCGCTGTCTTCATTTGAGGGGCTGGCTACTTTTGTAATGTTGTGGAGCATTTTAAAACTGGCCGCATCTACCTCCTGTTATTTAAAATTTCTCTTTTAACTACAGTGTTATAACTTGAAACAAGTCTAAATATAATGAATCAAATTACATAAACACAGCTTCTGTTGTGATGATTTTGTTTTTTTTAAAAAGAAAAAATCATTTGGCTCTTCAGATCCGTTTGAATTTTAATTCTCAGTTTTAGTATGGAGTGTGGCATTCTAGTCCATATTTTATTTACGCGGCAGTGTGCGCATTTATTGGAAAACTCCATCGTTTTTCTAGTTTTAATTCGACTCCATGCTTGACAAAAGAACCAGCTGTACAAAATAAATTCTGGAGACAACTTCAAGAAACAAAGAATCGGATCACACCAGAGACTGCGAGAAAGCACAGGGACGCAATGCCCCAAGCTCTTATTGACGAGGGGGGCTAAACATGAGCATCTAAATACACTTTAAGACATCGCTTTAGATTTGAATTAGTTTCTTGTAAAGACGAGTTTGCAAAAATGAATAACACAGTTCTTTAGTAAATTTAATAGTTGTTTTTGTGTGTAAAAGTCAAGGAATGACCAGTCTTGAGGTGGTCTAACAAAGTGAAGCTTGTCACGCTTCAGTGACTGGACAGTGTGCCCTTGCTAGTGGACAGTGTGCCCTTGCTAGTGGACAGTAACTCATTGAAGTTACTTATACTGTCCAGCTGTGGCCAGCAGTCTTGCACCGCCCTGTAGAATGAATGCATTGTGCTTCATGAAGTGGAATGAAACCTGCAGGATAATGTTACCTTGTTAGCATGTTGAATCACACGCCGCTTTGGAGTTTTCCCCCCTACTTAACAACCAAATCAAAAAATGTGCCATTTCAAAATCTAACATGAAATACTACTGTACTACTATGATGGGTTCAGGGAGACTTTATTTTTTGCAATATCGTTTTGTAGTTTATTTTGATTACATAATGCTAAATACAAGATCTAAAATTATGTTCATATAGTGTTTTTTTTTTTACACACAGACGCACACACACAGACAGACACGCACGCACACACACAGACACACACACACACACACACACACACACAAGGTCACTTGAATAAAAATATGAAATATGAAACTAACAGGAGACTATCTTTCTTCAAACTCAGATATAGAACCTGTCCTCTTTCAAAAACAAAACTAGGAGTTAATTCAAGACGGGAGTCTTGCCGGTCTCTTTTAATTGAGTGTGTTTCATGGCTGTGGGTAAATCTCTTTGTAACCCACAGAAATGTAAGTTATTGTCCCGGTTCACAAGGCCCTGTCCGCACCGCCCCTCGACCTTTCACCCGGAGTCATGACGGTCACCTACACTGCCCATGTGGCCAACGCCCGCTTCTGCGGCTTCTCCAAGCTGCTGCTGGCCTGGAAAGGGAGTATCTACAAGCTGCTTTACAAGGAGTTCCTGGCCTTCTTCATCACCTACATGGCTCTGAGCATCAGCTACAGGTGAGAGCAGAAACACAGCCAGTGTTGACAGGTCAGTTACAATCACATGGGGGGCTCGGTGGTGCGGTGGTTAGAGAAAGGGGCTTGATGTTACCAGGAGGTTCAAATCCCAGCTCAGCCACTGACTCACTGTGTGTGTGTGTGTGTGTGTGTGTGTGTGTGTGTGTGTGTGTGTGTGTGTGTGTGTGTGTGTGTGTGTGTGTGACCCTGAGCAAGTCACTGAACCTCCTTGTGCTCTGTCCTTTGGATGAGACGTAAAACAAACAAGCTCCTATTGGAAGTGACTCTGCAGCAGCAGCAGCAGTTGTTGATGATGCAGAGTTCACCCCCTAGTCTCTGTAAGACACTTTGGATAAAAGCATCTGCTAAATGACTCTATTATTATTATTATTATTATTATTATTATTATTATTATTATTATTATTAATTACAACAGCATTGTTTGAATTGCAGTGATGTTTTCTTTAATTAATTAATGGATTAGGCTCACGAAGCTGTTAAAGTAAATCAATCCGTTTAATATCTAGCTCGGTTTGTCAGGATTCTGTGCTCTTGTTCCACCCTTAGGTTTGTCCTGCTGGATTATCAGAAGAGGTACTTTGAGAAGCTCGCCATGTACTGTAACCATTATGCCAACCTCATCCCCATGTCCTTCGTACTGGGTAGGTCCCAAACCCATCTAGTGAGCCTGGATGCACAGTATAATCAGGAGGAGGAGGGGGGGGGGGGCAAACTGCCAGCTCGCCATGCAAAAACACAGGGGTCCACTTTGATAAGGACTGTTCAGGTGAAGGCACCTTGCTTTAAGGGCAGCAGTGTGGAGTAGTGGTTAGGGCTCTGGACTCTTGACCGGAGGGTCGTGGGTTCAATCCCAGGTGGGGGACACTGCTGCTGTACCCTTGAGCAAGGCACTTTACCTAGATTGCTCCAGTAAAAACCCAACTGTATAAATGGGGAATTGTATGTAAAAATAATGTGATATCTTGTAACAATTGTAAGTCTGCTAAGAAATGTAAATGTAATTAATATAGAATCTGTATCATCAATAAATGAATGGGTGGAGCTGCTGTGCCCCGGGAGGGAGTCTCGCTCCCCTCCCTGACCCTGTGTCTCTCGGTCAGGTTTCTACGTGACGCTGGTGGTGAACCGCTGGTGGAGTCAGTACCAGTCCATCCCGATGCCAGACCGGCTCATGTGTGTGATCTCGGGGAGCGTGCACGGGGCGGGGGAGCGGGGGCGTCTCCTGAGGCGCTCCCTGATGCGCTACGCCAGCCTCTCCTCCCTGCTCATCTTCCGATCGGTCAGCACCGCTGCCTTCAAGAGATTCCCCACCATGGACCACGTAGTGGAGGCAGGTAGGAGGCACCCAGCCAGGCCCTCGCCTCTTCATATGAGCAGGCTTTTAAAACCCATTCACTGACCAGCTTCTTTTTAATACATTTTGTAATGGAAGAGCATGTTTGAAAAATCTACGCTTTTTAATTCATTAATTCAATTAAAAAAATGGTTTGGTAACCTGTTAGGGTTTATAGAGGGTTATTTTTAATAATAATAATAATAATAATAATAATAATAATAATAATAATAATAATAATAATAATAATAATAATGATGATTTTTATGACTGGGGATATTGTACAGAAAAGCAGCCACGTGGAACCAATGTGTCGGGTGGGGATTTGTTTCCGCAGGGTTCATGACCAGGAACGAGCGCAAGAAGTTTGAGAATCTGCAGTCTCCCTACAACAAGTACTGGATACCCTGTGTGTGGTTCTCGAACCTCGCCGCGCTGGCCCGCAAGGAAGGGAGGATCAGGGACGACCACGCGCTCAAACTCCTCCTGGAGGTAAAGAAGGGATCACAGACTTCACCATGGGGGCAGCCACAGGGGTGGAGAGAGACGGGGGGGGGGGGGTGTTGAATCAGGAGTTTCCTGGACTGGTTTCAATGTTGACCCTTTTATTTTTTGTGTGTGCGTGCTCGCAGGAGCTCAATGTTTTCCGAGGGAGCTGCAGCATGCTGTTTCATTATGACTGGATCAGTGTGCCTCTGGTTTACACACAGGTAAGACATCGAGCTGGGAGGGGGTGGGGTGGGTTTTGGGTTGGTTTGGGGGATGGGGTTGGTTTGGGGGTTGGGGGATGGGTTGGTTGGTTTGGGGGATGGGGTTGGTTTGGGGGTTGGGGGATGGGTTGGTTGGTTTGGGTTGGGGGTTGGAGGATCGGGTTGGGGGTGGTTTGGTGTGGGGGTTGGTTTGGGGGTGGTTTGGGTTGGGGGTTGGAGGATTGGGTTGGGGGTTGGTTTGGGGGTGGTTTGGTGTGGGGGTTGGTTTGAGGGTGGTTTGGGTTGGGGGTTGGAGGATCGGGTTGGTCTGGGGGTTGGGGGTTGGGGGTGGTTTGGGTTGGGGGTTGGAGGATCGGGTTGGTCTGGGGGTTGGGATGGGGTTGGTTTGGGGGTTGATTTGGGGGTGGTTTGGGTTGGGGGTTGGTGTGGGGGTTGGGGGGTGGTTTGGGTTGGGGGTTGGAGGATCGGGTTGGTGTGGGGGTTGGGGGTTGGTTTGGGGGTGGTTTGGGTTGGGGGTTGGAGGATCGGGTTGGTGTGGGGGTTGGAGGTTGGGGGTTGGGATGGTGTTATTTAGGGTTGTTGTTGGTGTTGTGTCTGTCTCGGGAGCTGGAGAAAGCTCTCTGTAAACGCTGTGTGTCTGACTGCAAAGGCGACAGCAACCTGCCTGTGAAGGTCAGCCGGGCGTGGGAGAGATTCCTTTCATTTATTTGACAGACGCTTTTATCCAAGGTGACTCTCACAGGCGTTGCAGGGCAGTGCAGTGTTACAATGCAAGATTGATATTTAAACACAGTGCGGTTTTTCTCACATGTCTGTCACACCCCCCACACCCCTCCAGGTGGTCACCATCGCGGTGTACAGCTTCTTCGTCGCCTGTCTGATTGGAAGGCAGTTCCTGGACCCGGCTCAGTCTTACCCGGGGCACGATTTCGACATGTATGTCCCGGTCTTCACTCTGCTGCAGTTCTTCTTCTACGCTGGGTGGCTCAAGGTGAGCAGTGCCAAGAGAAGAGGGGGGGGGGGGGGGGGGTTGGGGGTTGGCTTGGTTGGGCAGTCGGGGGTTGGGGTTGGCTTGGTTGGGCGGTCTGGGGTTGGGGTTGGCTTGGTTGGGCGGTCTGGGGTTAGGGTTGTCTTGGTTGGGGGTTGGGGGTTTGGGTTGGTGTTGTCTTTGTTCGGGGTTGGGTTGGGTTTGGGGTTTTTTGGTGTGTTTTAAAATGTTCCAGACCACCCCTGCAGTGTTTATAAGAGCCACGTCCCAGAATCTGCAGCAATGCTTTACCTGCACTGGGCTGCACAGCACCGACGTCTCCTTCTCTCCACTGTGATCCAGGTGGCTGAACAGCTGATCAACCCCTTCGGAGAAGACGATGATGACTTTGAGACAAACCGGCTGATCGACAGAAACTTCCAGGTAACCCCGCCTTCCTGTGAGAGAGCGGCAGGACTACGAGTCCCACCATGCAGTGCAGCGAGACGGGCAGGACTACACATACCAGAATGCAGTGCGGCATGACCTGACCCTGAGAATGCTTTACCACCCATTTCTCCGCACGAATGAAACAGCTCAATAGACTCTGTTCTGCTCGCAGGTGTCCATGATGGCAGTGGATGAGATGTACAGCGACCTGCCCATCATTGAGAAGGACCGTTACTGGAACGACTCGAACCCCAGGGCTCCCTACACGGCCTCCACCGTCTTCGTGCTGCAGAAGCCGTCTTTCCAGGGATCCGCGTTCGACATGACGTGAGCAGAGCCCAGCCCGTGCCTCTTTCAAACGCACGGCTTAACTGAGCGCTTACTGAACTGAAAATCTAGGCAAATTCATGATTAGTCTAATTGAACTGAAGTCTTTAATAGGCCACGCTATGCAATTCCATTTAAAACAGTGAGAGAAAAGGAACACAGAGCCACACATGGTGAAACGCAGGAGACTTTTTAGAAGTTGTTTAAGATGCCTGATTGAAGCACAAAGCGGTCTGACATTTTCACACAGGAGCACCTGTTGTTTCTATATCCCTTGTTACTGAGCTGACAATGTGAATTCTCCCCCCCAGAGGTTTTCATGCAGGCGGGTCTGTAAAGGATATCAGTGACACGTCGTGAGCTGGTCTGATAGCCCTGCACATGGCTGGAGTTTGTGGAGGTCGCTGAGCCGCCCAGGGAGGTCTAACTGCTGCTCATTTTGTTGTTTTTCCACAGGATCCCCAAAGAGGAGATGCAGTTCCAGCCTCTGGACGACATTGAGGAGAATCTGGATGAGAGCGGAGGGCCCGGGATGGGGGTGCCCCACTACAACCTGCCCCTGTTGAACCGGCTGCTGGGCTCCGCGCCCTCCCCGGCCAGCCTGGGCGGCATGCTGACCCGCTCCTCCCCCGCGCGGCGGCTGCAGCTCCTGAAGAGAGGGGGAGGAGGAGGAGGAGGAGGCAGCTTCTGCTCGGACGGCAGCTCTCTCTACTCCTGCTTGTGTCAGGACACCCAGAGCACCGCGTGCAGCTGTGGAGCCTTCCCCCAGCACCCTCCCCTCAGCGGGATCCAGCTCCCCCGCGACGAGAGCGAGACGCAGCCAGGGGGCGCCGGAGAACCGTGCCAGAACAAACAGGCAGAAGAGCCACCCAGGAGAGCCAGGGAAGGGGCAGACGGCCAGGCTGAAGGGCAGGCCAGGCTGCTCAGGCGCCTGACCCCTCAGCCCTCCTTCCGGCCGCTTGAACGAGTCCCGAGGCCAGAAGCGGAGAAGCCAGGCTTCGCCGTGAGGCTCGTGGAAAGCTTCCCACCCCCAGCCTGCGAGACCCCCGGCAGCCTGCTGGCCAATGAGCCGCTACAGCAAGGAGAGAGGCCGGCCAATGGCAGCCAGGCCCCGCCCCTGCTGGTGCTCTTGCCGAACGGCAGCCAATCGGACGTTGAGGTGCAGACCCGGACGCAGCCTCCTCGTCATCCAGCCCCGGGGGTCTGGAACGTGCATCTGAGGAGCGTCAGCGTGGGGTCGGAGGTCAGTGTCCCGCTGCACATCTGTGAAGGAGAGCTCCTGGACACGGGGCGGGGCCTCGACGAAGGACAGCGCCGTCCCGCGGACGTGGAGGATGGGGTCTGATGGACCTTAGGGCAGGAACGCTGGTGCATCGAGCAGGAATAATCTACTACTTCATTAGCACCTTTTTTTATTTTTATGTATGTATTTGTCGCCCCCCAGTGGCTGGGATTGGTATTCACAGGGCTGGCGTGAGAGTCGAGTTAACCTCTATATATAACCCATTAAAGTCATTAAAAAAATGCTGCTTTACTTAAGTTTTCTGGTTCACACATGAATTATGTAAATTCCTGGCATCTTAAAAAAAAAAAAAAAAAAGATTTTAATATACAACAGAAGTTTAGCATCACCCTCTATATAAAATGAACTCGTTTTGCGTCACAAACTCGAATGAAACCTGCGGAATGACGTCAGATTCACACTTTCAGTAGTTTTCCATATTAAAAGTGGTTTTGTTCGCAATATTTTTTTTTTTTAATTCTTAATGTGCACATTTTGAAAACAGAAAAAATAAAATTAAAAGTATGTTCTCTGTCATTGCCTGTCACGTGAGTTTAGTGTTGTCTTAAACAGCGACGTCAGTGCTCTCTGAGTTTGTTTTGCTGGGTGCTTGTGTATGACCTTTCATGTTTTATTAAAACTCTTTTTTGAATAAAGTTACATCTTAAAACACAAAGTTTCTGAGTATTGCGTTATTGTACAAAGACCTGGTATGAAAATAAAAAAATAATAATAATACAACATTGAAATGCAAGGGGCATATAAACAGTGCACTGATAAACCCATGGCTTCTGAAAAGTCAGGATTTCCTGTTGCTGAACGTATTTTCATGAAAAACATTTACGTTTAAAAAGATGTAAAAGAAAAAAAAAACGCCCTCCAGTGGAATAATGAGGTAATGCACGCCAAGGGAAATATACAAGGTCGACAGCAGCTCAGTCTTGTGTTGATGTACAAAGACCTGGTGTGTTTTCCTTGGCGTGCAATACCTCATTATTCCACTGGAGGGCGGTGTTTTTCAAAAAAAAAAATGTGTGTGTGTGTTTTTAAATTTCGACTACGATACAAAATGCTACATATTTAGATCATGGGACCGCTCAGTTATTAAACTGCAACTGAGCAATAAGATGCACGATTCTCAACTCCAGCAGTGTGCGATCGCTCACAAGGGAAGTGAATCTCGTATACCAGGTATAGTTTAGAGTGCTAGACTGGCACAGGAAGCCAGGTGGTGCGGTGGGATCGTTCACTAGCCCTGCGTCTCTCCTAAGAGATGTGGGTTCGAATCCAGCTCCCAGTATATGTAAAACTGAGTGTGAAGCCAAACCCACAACACAATGGCACAGCATGACTGGTGTTCTCTGGTTAGCAGTGTGGTTGTAGTCTTGTGTGCTTGTGTTTTTTCCCCACAGTGTGTATTTGTTTGAATCTGTCACAGACACAATATAAGTGACACGTTCACTGGATGTTTTCAACGCAGTAATCACCTCCATGCTGTATAAAGCATTAGTCAAAGTACTGGAGCGCATTTGAGAGCACTTATAAACAGCTCTCTGGTTGTATTAGTTGGTAGATCATTGGACTCTGAGTCCCCGGGTCGCTGGTTCAAGTCCCACATGAATTCTCTTTCTCATTCTCAAAATTATTGTTAAATTTAGTCCTATCGTGAGTTTGGGTTTGACTCCAGTTCAAATCACATGCGCTGGTCTTTATGTATCCCCAAGTCTACCCCACAACATTTAAGAATGCATTTGACCAGAGAGCGGAGTAAGGAGGTTGAGTAGCTCACCTGGTAGAGTGTGGGACTGGGCTGTCTAGCGTTCTGGGTTCAAACCCACCAGGTTAATCACAGGTATGCATTCCTTTTTTTATTTTTTCAAAAACGTTGTCCTTATTGATAAACCAAGTGGCATGAAAGCAGGCAAGGTGGTCCAGGTGTCTGACCAGGTGTCCTTGAAGACAGTAAATGAGCCCCAATGTATTTACTGTGCACAGAATGGATTGAAGCCGTGCTGTGCAGCTCAGTGTGGTGTTCAGCAGCTCTCTGGCTGGCTCTCTGGGTATATGAATTGAAGCCGTGCTGTGCAGCTCAGTGTGGTGTTCAGCAGCTCTCTGGCTGGCTCTCTGGGTATATGAATTGAAGCCGTGCTGTGCAGCTCAGTGTGGTGTTCAGCAGCTCTCTGGCTGGCTCTCTGGGTATATGAATTGAAGCCGTGCTGTGCAGCTCAGTGTGGTGTTCAGCAGCTCTCTAGGTATTACCCTGCACTTGCAGTACCGCTTTCCGCCGCTGGGTGGAGTCTTGAGCACACATTCAGCAGTAGGAGGTCATGGCTTTTCAGAACCCATAACCTCCTACTGCTGCAAGTATGCCGAAGTCGTTTTTCATTCTTTTTACACTGATTTGATTGTTTTGTGTTATTAAATGTTCGATTATGGGTTTATTAGTGTTCTGTTTATATGCTAATGCGTTTCAATGTTGTATTTTGTTGGTTTTTTTAGGTTTTTTTGCCAAAAAACAAAAAGTGATATTTTCATGAAAAACATTTACGTTTAAAAAAAAAAAAGCATAAAAAAACACGCCCTCCAGTGGCGCAATGACGTAATGCATGCCAAGGAAAATATGCTATCGACCTTGTGTATTTCCCTTGACATGCATTACCTCACTATTCCACTGGAGGGCGTGTTTTTTTAAGCTTTTTTTAAAAATAAACGTAAATGTTTTTCATGAAAATATCACTTTTTGTTTTTTGGCAAAAAAACGTTAAAAAACGCACAAAATACAACATTGAAACGCATTAGCATATAAACAGAACACTAATAAACCCATAATCGAACATTTAATAACACAAAACAATCAAATCAGTGTAAAATTAATGAAAAACGACTTCGGCATACTTGCAGCAGTAGGAGGTTATGGGTTCTGAAAAGCCATGACCTCCTACTGCTGAATGTGTGCTCAAGACTCCGCCCAGCGGCGTAAAGAGGTACTGCAAATGCAGGGTAATACCCAGAGAGGTGCTGAACACCACACTGAGCTGCACAGCACGGCTTCAATTCATATACCCAGAGAGCCAGCCAGAGAGCTGCTGAACACCACACTGAGCTGCACAGCACGGCTTCAATTCATATACCCAGAGAGCCAGCCAGAGAGCTGCTGAACACCACACTGAGCTGCACAGCACGGCTTCAATTCATATACCCAGAGAGCCAGCCAGAGAGCTGCTGAACACCACACTGAGCTGCACAGCACGGCTTCAATTCATATACCCAGAGAGCCAGCCAGAGAGCTGCTGAACACCACACTGAGCTGCACAGCACGGCTTCAATCCATTCTGTGCACAGTAAATACATTGGGGCGCATTTACTGCATTCAAGCACACCAGGTCAGTCTTGCGTCGTTGTACAAAGACCTGGTGAATTTTCCTTGGCTGCAATACCTCATTATTCCACTGGAGGGCGTTTATTTTTATTTATTGTTTTTGTTTGTTTTTTGTTTTTTTAAAACTTTTTTTCTTAAAATTTTGACCACGATAGAAAATGCTGTATTTTCAGATCACGGGACCTGCTGGCTGGGTAGCTCAGTTGTTTTTTCCCCACAGCGTGTATTTGTTTGAATCTGTCAAAGACACAATAGAAGTGACACGTTTACTGGATGTTTTCAACGCAGTAATCACCTACATGCTGTATAAAGCATTAGTCAAAGTACTGGAGGGCATTTGAGAGCAATTTCAAGCAATTCTCTGGCTGGCTCAGTTGGTAGAGCGCTGGAGTTTGAATTCCAGGGTCGCTGGTTCAAGTCCCACATGAAACACATGGATTCTCATTCTCAAAAATATTGTTAAATTTAGTCCTATCGTGAGCCTGGGTTTGACTCCAGTTCAAATCACACGCGCTTGTCTTCATGTATCCCCAAGTCTACCCCACAACATTTAAGAATGCATTTGACCAAAGAGCGGAGTAAGGAGGTTGAGTAGCTCACCTGGTAGAGTGTGGGCCTGGGCTGTCTAGCGTTCTGGGTTCAAACTTACCAGGCTTCTCACACGTGTTTCTAACTTTTTAATTTTTTTTCAAAACCGTTGTCCTTATTGATAAACCAAGTGGCATGAAAGCAGGCAAGGTGGTCCAGGTGTCTGACCAGGTGTGCTTGAAGACAGTAAATGAGCCCCAATGTATTTACTGTGCACAGAATGGTTTGAAGCCGTGCTGTGCAGCTCAGTGTGGTGTTCAGCAGCTCTCTGGCTGGCTCTCTGGGTATATGAATTGAAGCCGTGCTGTGCAGCTCAGTGTGGTGTTCAGCAGCTCTCTGGCTGGCTCTCTGGGTATATGAATTGAAGCCGTGCTGTGCAGCTCAGTGTGGTGTTCAGCAGCTCTCTGGCTGGCTCTCTGGGTATATGAATTGAAGCCGTGCTGTGCAGCTCAGTGTGGTGTTCAGCAGCTCTCTGGCTGGCTCTCTGGGTATATGAATTGAAGCCGTGCTGTGCAGTTCAGTGTGGTGTTCAGCAGCTCTCTGGCTGGCTCTCTGGGTATATGAATTGAAGCCGTGCTGTGCAGCTCAGTGTGGTATTACCCTGCACTTGCAGTACCTCTTTCCGCCGCTGGGCGGAGTCTTGAGCACACGTTCAGCAGCAGGAGGTCATGGCTTTTCAGAACCTATAACCTCCTACTGCTGCAAGTATGCCAAAGTCGTTTTTCATTCTTTTTACACTGATTTGATTGTTTTGTGTTATTAAATGTTCGATTATGGGTTTATTAGTGTTCTGTTTATATGCTAATGCGTTTCAATGTTGTATTTTGTGCGTTTTTTTAGGTTTTTTTGCCAAAAAACAAAAAGTTGTATTTTCATGAAAAACATTTACGTTTAAAAAAAAAAAAAAGGTTAAAAAACACGCCCTCCAGTGGAATAATGAGGTATTGCATGTCAAGGGAAATACACAAGGTCGATAGCATATTTTCCAAGGCATGCATTACCTCACTATTCCACTGGAGGGCGTGTTTTTTTATGCTTTTTTTTTAAAAAAAACGTAAATGTTTTTCATGAAAATATCACTTTTAGTTTTTTGGCAAAAAAACGTTAAAAAACGCAAAAAATACAATATTGAAACGCATTAGCATATAAACAGAACACTAATAAACCCATAATCGAACATTTAATAACACAAAACAATCAAATCAGTGTATAAAGAATGAAAAACGACTTTGGCATACTTGCAGCAGTAGGAGGTTATGGGTTCTGAAAAGCCATGACCTCCTACTGCTGAATGTGTGCTCAAGACTCCACCCAGCGGCGGAAAGGGGTACTGCAAGTGCAGGGTAATACCGAGAAAGCTGCTGAACACCACACTGAGCTGCACAGCACGGTTTCAATTCATATACCCAGAGAGCCAGCCAGAGAGCTGCTGAACACCACACTGAGCTGCACAGCACGGCTTCAATTCATATACCCAGAGAGCCAGCCAGAGAGCTGCTGAACACCACACTGAGCTGCACAGCACGGCTTCAATTCATATACCCAGAGAGCCAGCCAGAGAGCTGCTGAACACCACTCTGAGCTGCACAGCACGGCTTCAATTCATATACCCAGAGAGCCAGCCAGAGAGCTGCTGAACACCACACTGAGCTGCACAGCACGGCTTCAATTCATATACCCAGAGAGCCAACCAGAGAGCTGCTGAACACCACACTGAGCTGCACAGCACGGCTTCAATTCATATACCCAGAGAGCCAGCCAGAGAGCTGCTGAACACCACACTGAGCTGCACAGCACGGCTTCAATTCATATACCCAGAGAGACAGCCAGAGAGCTGCTGAACACCACACTGAGCAGCACAGCACGGCTTCAATCCATTCTGTGCACAGTAAATACATTGGGGCTCATTTACTGCATTCAAGCACACCAGGTCAGTCTTGCGTCGTTGTACAAAGACCTGGTGAATTTTCCTTGGCGTGCAATACCTCATTATTCCACTGGAGGGCGTTTGTATATATAAAAAAAAAATTCTTAAAATTTCGACCACGATAGAAAATGCTATATTTTCAGATCACGGGACCTGCTGGCTGGGTAGCTCAGTTGTTTTTTCCCCACAGCGTGTATTTGTTTGAGTCTGTCACAGACACAATAGAAGTGACACGTTTACTGGATGTTTTCAACGCAGTAATCACCTCCTTGCTGTATAAAGCATTAGTCAAAGTACTGGAGGGCATTTTACAACAGCTTCAAGTAATTCTCTGGCTGGCTCAGTTGGTAGATCGCTGGAGATTAAATCCCAGAGTCGCTGGTTCAAGTCCCACGTGAAACACATGGATTCTCATTCTCAAAATTATTGTTAAATTTAGTCCTATTGTGAGCCTGGGTTTGACTCCAGTTCAAGTCACATGCGCTCGTCTTTATGTATCCCCAAGTCTACCCCACAACATTTAAGAATGTATTTGACCAGAGAGCTGAGTAAGGAGGCTGGGTAGCTCACCTGGTAGAGTGTGGGACTGGGCTGTTTAGTGCTCTGGGTTCAAACCTACCAGGCTTCTCACACGTGTTTCAAACTTTTTTTATTTTTTCAAAAACGTTGTCCTTATTGATAAACCAAGTGGCATGAAAGCAGGCAAGGTGGTCCAGGTGTCTGACCAGGTGTCCTTGAATGCAGTAAATGAGCCCCAATGTATTTACTGTGCACAGAATGGATTGAAGCCGTGCTGTGCAGCTCAGTGTGGTGTTCAGCAGCTCTCTGGCTGGCTCTCTGGGTATATGAATTGAAGCCGTGCTGTGCAGCTCAGTGTGGTGTTCAGCAGCTCTCTGGCTGGCTCTCTGGGTATATGAATTGAAGCCGTGCTGTGCAGCTCAGTGTGGTGTTCAGCAGCTCTCTGGCTTCCTCTCTGGGTATATGAATTGAAGCCGTGCTGTGCAGCTCAGTGTGGTGTTCAGCAGCTCTCTGGCTGGCTCTCTGGGTATATGAATTGAAGCCGTGCTGTGCAGCTCAGTGTGGTGTTACCCTGCACTTGCAGTACCCCTTTCCGCCGCTGGGCGGAGTCTTGAGCACACATTCAGCAGTAGGAGGTCATGGCTTTTCAGAACCTATAACCTCCTACTGCTGCAAGTATGCCGAAGTCGTTTTTCATTCTTTTTACACTGATTTTATTATTTTGTGTTATTAAATGTTCGATTATGGGTTTATTAGTGTTCTGTTTATATGCTAATGCGTTTCAATGTTGTATTTTGTGCGTTTTTTAACGTTTTTTTTGCCAAAAAACAAAAAGTGATATTTTCATGAAAAACATTTACGTTTTTTTAAAAAAAAGCTTAAAAAAACACGCCCTCCAGTGGAATAATGAGGTATTGCACGCCAAGGGAAATACACAATGTCGCTCGCATATTTACCTTGGCGTGCAATACCTCACTATTCCACTGGAGGGCGTGTTTTTTATGCTTTTTTTTAAAAAAACGTAAATGTTTTTCATGAAAATATCACTTTTTGTTTTTTGGCAAAAAAACGTTAAAAAACGCACAAAATACAACATTGAAACGCATTAGCATATAAACAGAACACTAATAAACCCATAATCGAACATTTAATAACACAAAACAATCAAATCAGTGTAAAAAGAATGAAAAACTACTTCGGCATACTTGCAGCAGTAGGAGGTTATAGGTTCTGAAAAGCCATGACCTCCTACTGCTGAATGTGTGCTCAAGACTCCACCCAGCGGCGGAAAGCGGTACTGCAAGTGCAGGGTAATACCTAGAGAGCTGCTGAACACCACACTGAGCTGCACAGCACGGCTTCAATTCATATACCCAGAGAGCCAGCCAGAGAGCTGCTGAACACCACACTGAGCTGCACAGCACGGCTTCAATTCATATACCCAGAGAGCCAGCCAGAGAGCTGCTGAACACCACACTGAGCTGCACAGCACGGCTTCAATTCATATACCCAGAGAGCCAGCCAGAGAGCTGCTGAACACCACACTGAGCTGCACAGCACGGCTTCAATTCATATACCCAGAGAGCCAGCCAGAGAGCTGCTGAACACCACACTGAGCTGCACAGCACGGCTTCAATCCATTCTGTGCACAGTAAATACATTGGGGCTCATTTAATGCATTCAAGCACACCAGCTCAGTTTTGCGTCGTTGTACAAAGACCTGGTGAATTTTCCTTGGCGTGCAATACCTCATTATTCCACTGGAGGGCGCTTGTATAAAAAAAAAAAAAAAAAAAATTCTTAAAATTTCGACCACGATAGAAAATGCTGTATTTTCAGATCACGGGACCTGCTGGCTGGGTAGCTCAGTTGTTTTTTCCCCACAGCGTGTATTTGTTTGAATCTGTCAAAGACACAATAGAAGTGACACGTTTATCGGATGTTTTCAACTCAGTAATCACCTACATGCTGT
Source organism: Acipenser ruthenus (assembly GCF_902713425.1). Classification (NCBI taxonomy): domain Eukaryota; kingdom Metazoa; phylum Chordata; class Actinopteri; order Acipenseriformes; family Acipenseridae; genus Acipenser; species Acipenser ruthenus. The sequence continues at coordinate 1,101,913 of NC_081222.1, forward strand.
ATAAAGCATTAGTCAAAGTACTGGAGGGCATTTGACAGCAATTTCAAGCAATTCTCTGGCTGGCTCAGTTGATAGATCACTGGAGTTTGAATCCCAGAGTCGCTGGTTCAAGTCCCATGTGAAACACATGGATTTTCTTCCTCATTCTCAAAAATATTGTTAAATTTAGTCCTATTGTGAGCCTGGGTTTGACTCCAGTTCAAGTCACATGCGCTCGTCTTTATGTATCCCCAAGTCTACCCCACAACATTTAAGAATGCATTTGACCAGAGAGCTGAGTAAGGAGGCTGGGTAGCTCACCTGGTAGAGTGTGGGACTGGGCTGTCTAGTGCTCTGGGTTCAAACCTACCAGGCTTCTCACACGTGTTTCAAACTTTTTTTATTTTTTCAAAAACGTTGTCCTTATTGATAAACCAAGTGGAATGAAAGCAGGCAAGGTGGTCCAGGTGTCTGACCAGGTGTCCTTGAAGACAGTAAATGAGCCCCAATGTATTTACTGTGCACAGAATGGATTGAAGCCGTGCTGTGCAGCTCAGTGTGGTGTTCAGCAGCTCTCTGGCTGGCTCTCTGGGTATATGAATTGAAGCCGTGCTGTGCAGCTCAGTGTGGTGTTCAGCAGCTCTCTGGCTGGCTCTCTGGGTATATGAATTGAAGCCGTGCTGTGCAGCTCAGTGTGGTGTTCAGCAGCTCTCTGGCTGGCTCTCTGGGTATATGAATTGAAGCCGTGCTGTGCTGCTCAGTGTGGTGTTCAGCAGCTCTCTGGCTGGCTCTCTGGGTATATGAATTGAAGCCGTGCTGTGCAGCTCAGTGTGGTGTTACTCTGCACTTGCAGTACCCCTTTCCGCCGCTGGGTGGAGTCTTGAGCACACGTTCAGCAGTAGGAGGTCATGGCTTTTCAGAACCCATAACCTCCTACTGCTGCAAGTATGCCGAAGTCGTTTTTCATTAATTTTACACTGATTTTATTATTTTGTGTTATTAAATGTTCGATTATGGGTTTATTAGTGTTCTGTTTATATGCTAATGCGTTTCAATGTTGTATTTTTTGCGTTTTTTTACGTTTTTCTGCAAAAAAACAAAAAGTTGTATTTTCATGAAAAACATTTACGTTTTTTAAAAAAAAAAGTTAAAAAAACACGCCCTCCAGTGGAATAATGAGGTAATGCACGCCAAGGGAAATACACAAGGTCGATAGCATATTTTCCTTGACATGCATTACCTCATTATTCCACTGGAGGGCGTGTTTTTTTATGCTTTTTTTTTAAAAAACGTAAATGTTTTTCATGAAAATATCACTTTTAGTTTTTTGGCAAAAAAACGTTAAAAAACGCAAAAAATACAACATTGAAACGCATTAGCATATAAACAGAACACTAATAAACCCATAATCGAACATTTAATAACACAAAATAATAAAATCAGTGTAAAAAGAATGAAAAACGACTTCGGCATACTTGCAGCAGTAGGAGGTTATAGGTTCTGAAAAGCCATGACCTCCTACTGCTGAATGTGTGCTCAAGACTCCACCCAGCGGCGGAAAGGGGTACTGCAAGTGCAGAGTAACACCACACTGAGCTGCACAGCACGGCTTCAATTCATATACCCAGAGAGCCAGCCAGAGAGCTGCTGAACACCACACTGAGCTGCACAGCACAGCTTCAATTCATATACCCAGAGAGCCAGCCAGAGAGCTGCTGAACACCACACTGAGCTGCACAGCACGGCTTCAATCCATTCTGTGCACAGTAAATACATTGGGGCTCATTTACTGCATTCAAGCACACCAGGTCAGTCTTGTGTTATTGTACAAAGACCTGGTGTGTTTTCCTTGGCGTGCAATACCTCATTATTCCACTGGAGGGCGTTTATTTATTTATTTTTTTTTCTTAAAATTTCGACCACGATAGAAAATGCTGTATTTTCAGATCACGGGACCTGCTGGCTGGGTAGCTCAGTTGTTTTTTCCCCACAGCGTGTATTTGTTTGAATCTGTCAAAGACACAATAGAAGTGACACGTTTATCGGATGTTTTCAACTCAGTAATCACCTACATGCTGTATAAAGCATTAGTCAAAGTACTGGAGGGCATTTGACAGCAATTTCAAGAAATTCTCTGGCTGGCTCAGTTGGTAGATCGCTGGAGATTAAATCCCAGAGTCGCAGGTTCAAGTCCCACGTGAAACACATGGATTCTCATTCTCAAAATTATTGTTAAATTTAGTCTTATCGTGAGCCTGGGTTTGACTCCAGTTCAAATCACATGCGCTTGTCTTTATGTATCCCCAAGTCTACCCCACAACATTTAAGAATGCATTTGACCAAAGAGCTGAGAAAGGAGGTTGGGTAGCTCACCTGGTAGAGTGTGGGACTGGGCTGTCTAGCGTTCTGGGTTCAAACCTACCAGGCTTCTCACACGTGTTTCTAACTTTTTTTATTTTTTTTCAAAAACGTTGTCCTTATTGATAAACCAAGTGGCATGAAAGCAGGCAAGGTGGTCCAGGTGTCTGACCAGGTGTCCTTGAAGACAGTAAATGAGCCCCAATGTATTTACTGTGCACAGAATGGATTGAAGCCGTGCTGTGCAGCTCAGTGTGGTGTTACCCTGCACTTGCAGTACCCCTTTCCGCCGCTGGGTGGAGTCTTGAGCACACATTCAGCAGTAGGAGGTCATGGCTTTTCAGAACCTATAACCTCCTACTGCTGCAAGTATGCCAAAGTCGTTTTTCATTCTTTTTACACTGATTTGATTGTTTCGTGTTATTAAATGCTCGATTATGGGTTTATTAGTGTTCTGTTTATATGCTAATGCGTTTCAATGTTGTATTTTTTGCGTTTTTTTACGTTTTTTTGCCAAAAAACAAAAAGTTGTATTTTCATGAAAAACATTTACGTTTCAAAAAAAAAAAAGGTTAAAAAACACGCCCTCCAGTGGAATAATGAGGTATTGCACACCAAGGAATATACACCAGGTCTTTGTACAATAACACAAGACTCAGCTGCTATCGACCTTGTGTATTTCCCTTGGCGTGCATTACCTCTTTATTCCACTGGAGGGCGTGTTTTTAACCTTTTTTTTTTTTTGAAACGTAAATGTTTTTCATGAAAATACAACTTTTTGTTTTTTGGCAAAAAAACGTAAAAAAACGCACAAAATACAACATTGAAACGCAGCAGCATATAAACAGAACACTAATAAACCCATAATCGAACATTTAATAACACAAAACAATCAAATCAGTGTAAAAAGAATGAAAAACGACTTTGGCATACTTGCAGCAGTAGGAGGTTATGGGTTTTGAAAAGCCATGACCTCCTACTGCTGAACGTGTGCTCAAGACTCCACCCAGCGGCGGAAAGGGGTACTGCAAGTGCAGAGTAACACCACACTGAGCTGCACAGCACGGCTTCAATTCATATACCCAGAGAGCCAGCCAGAGAGCTGCTGAACACCACACTGAGCTGCACAGCACGGCTTCAATTCATATACCCAGAGAGCCAGCCAGAGAGCTGCTGAACACCACACTGAGCTGCACAGCACGGCTTCAATTCATATACCCAGAGAGCCAGCCAGAGAGCTGCTGAACACCACACTGAGCTGCACAGCACGGCTTCAATTCATATACCCAGAGAGCCAGCCAGAGAGCTGCTGAACACCACACTGAGCTGCACAGCACGGCTTCAATTCATATACCCAGAGAGCCAGCCAGAGAGCTGCTGAACACCACACTGAGCTGCACAGCACGGCTTCAATCCATTCTGTGCACAGTAAATACATTGGGGCTCATTTACTGCATTCAGGGACACCTGGTCAGACACCTGGACCACCTTGCCTGCTTTCATGCCACTTAGTTTATCAAGAAAATAAAAGCTTTATAAACACATGCGACAAGCCTGATGGTTTGAACCCAGAGCCCTGCACAAACCAGTCCCACACTCTACCAGGTGAGCTAACCAGCCGCCTTTCTCCGCTCATTGGTCAAATGCATTCTTAAATGTTGTGGGGTAGACTTGGGGATACATAAAGAAGCGCATGTGATTTGAACTGGAGTCAAACCCAGGCTCACGATAGGACTAAATTTAACAATATTATTAAGAATGAGGAAAAGAAAACCATGTGTTTCATGTGGGACTTGAACCAGCGACCCTGGACAGCAGAGTGCAATGATCTACCAAATGAGCCAGCCAGAGAGTTTCTTGAAACTGCTGTCAAATGCCTTCCAGTACTTTGACTAATGCTTTATACAGCATGTAGGTGATTACTGCGTTGAGAACATCCGATAAACGTGTCACTTCTATTGTGTCTGTGACAGACTCAAACAAATACACACACAACACAAGACTTCAACCACAACTCTGGTGATTATTTATCAAATCTATTTTTATCTCTTAATCAAAGAACACCAGTCATGCTGTGCCATTGTGTTGTGGGTCTGGTTCACTTGTACTGGGAGCTGGATTTGAACTGAGAGCATTGGGCTCTGATGCCCACAGTAATTGGTTCAAGTCCCACAAGTGTTAATCCTTCAGAAATATTATTTGCCCTTCTCTTCCATCTGTGGATAAACACCCAACATCATTAGTTACAACCAGCATCATGACTTACAATCAATACCATTACTTACCTCAGGAGCTCAGCACCATGAGCTGGATTTGAACCGCTGTCTTAAGGGAGAGAAGGCTGTGGGATTAGCCCACTGTGCCACCAGCTCCTGCAGAAATACTGTGCTCCACGCTGATTAACAGGTTAAAGAACCCATTCTGTGAACGTGAAACAAACTCTCCTGGATCATCTGAAAATGAAAGGAAAACACAAGCCCCTAACATGGGGTTTGAACCCACGACCCTGGGAAGCAGAGACCCACACTCTGCCAACACTGCTAGCCAGCCAGCTGCTTCTCATGTTGCATGAAACACATTATTACATTGTGTGAGGTGGACCTGGGGACAAGATGTGAAGCTCAACATTTGTGACGAACTGGATTCAAAGTCAAACCTGATTGATAAAAAGGTCAATTAAACAATTTTTTTGAAAATAAAGGATTAACACTTGAGTCTCACGTGGGATTTGAACTGACTATTCTGGGAATCAGAGTCCAATGCGCTACCAACTGAGCCAGCTAGAGAGCTGCCTAATAAACCTCTTAAATGCTCAATAAAGATGCATTGAAAATATTATCCAATTGAAATCAAAATCAGGGATGCGATGAAATGAGAACACAATGCTGGGACCACAACACTGGATATTTGTTTTGCATTGATTTTTATGATGATGATGATAATTTATCTTTGTCAGAGAATCCCCTTTGAAGCGTGCAGTGCAGTACAGACAGCAAGCTAGTCCTAAAATTCTACAGCTTTGTCTCCACCTGGCTGCCACCCGAGATATTGCACCAGATGTGAAACTGCCATAGGCATTTTGTGTCTCCCTCTGCTGGACACGCATCATATTGCACCAGCTAAATAATAATTAAAACATCTACAAGAAAATTAACTCTATAGAACCCATATCTATTTAAAACACTTACTGAAGCCTTCTTCGGAAATTCCTATTTATAGATATATATTTTCTTTATATTTTATTTTGTATATATAAAAATTGAAATGTATTTGCTTACGATTGTAAGTCGCCTTGGATAAGGGCGTCTGCTAAGAAATAAATAATAATAATAATAATAATAATAATAATAATAATAATGTGTTTGTTTTTGCATTTTTATTGCCTGTAACAAGTATACTAAATTTTCAGTAAGTCGTTTTGGATCTAAGCATCTACTAAATAATAATAATAATAATAATAATAATAATTTAAAAACAGACTGTAACGCTGTAGAAAAGTCTTCAGGTGACGCTGTGCACTTCAGCGAGTCGCAGGGTGACCTTCTCATTGGGAGATGCTTCGCACTGCAAGACGATATTAAAACGCTGTAAGACTCACCGTAAAACGCCAATCCCAACATCACCGAATGCATACATGCACGTAACAGGAAGTCCTTGTGCTTCAAATGGCAAATCCCAAAATATATTGCATTTTTTGTGTGGTCTCAGATGTGCAGTTTTGAAAGAAACACATTTATTATGATGATTATTATGATGTAATATCTGTAGTTGGTTCCAGTCCTGTGTGTGTTATTAATAAAAGGCGCTGTGGTTTATTACAAACGCCGTTTCCTCACGCTGCAATACAGAATATGAAACAAAACAGGACCATCAAAATAACACATTTGGTTTACTAATTTCCAGTTTTATTTCATTGCAGTGCAAAGACACAATAGATTGCTCAGCTTTCATTTACAGTACCTGGTATAAAACTAAAAACAGCAGCTCCCCAATCCCTCCCCAAGACCATTTAAAAAGTTCCAGTGATCACAACAGAAATGAGATTTAAAACAAAACACAAACCAATCCCTTAGAAATCATACGAAACTCACACATCTCCACCGTGTGCTCGGAAGCGGACAGCAGGATCTGCCCTTTGACCCTTCCAGCCACACAAATAAAATCGATGCCATCTTTCTCATTTTTTTTTGCAATGAGACACGGGTTTCAAATACACCGACAGACAGACTGGGTGGATCCGGTCGTCCGAATTGCCGGTTTCCTCCTCGTGATGCTCGAGTCGCTCTCAAAACGTGTTTGAAGGTCAAACCGTTTTGAACAACAACAGCAGGCGCTCGATTCCGTGTGCAGCTGAAGGGGTTAAATCAATCGTGCAGTTTTTAGTGAACAAAATACGTTTGCGACTTCTGAACAAACAAACGCTTGCTTTTTCTGTTCGTTTCCTGAGGGTTGCATTTGATTTCAATATTAAACAAAAAATTAAATACTACTACTATTACCAATAATAATAATAATAATAATAATAATAATAATAATAATAATAATAATAATAAACGTGGTAAACCTAAACGTAGTGCGACAGGAAAGGCCAGTAATACTATTCTAGTGAGGTGCTCTCAGTGGCTGTGCTGTGCAATTATAATTTTACAAACACACAGGAAGGCAGGCAAGCTAAGAGAACGGCTGGGGCATTTCCAACACGACTCCTCCATCGACATGCACAGAAACCCTGTCTTCTCATCTGCCGACCGCACATTAAAAACCAGCCCGTTGAAAACACACGGGCTTCTGTGGTAGTTAAATGACTGTTTTTAAAATAAACGTTACAACTGTACCCTTTCGCTCTCATTATATATAAAGAGAGAGAGAGAGGATACAGACAATCCCATGGCAATCCCATAGATGAAATCAATTTGATTGAACCCAGCCTTCCATCTATACAGCAACACGATCGCGTTGGGTGATTCGTTACCTATCTAATCTGGGAAGACTTTTTCACACACAAGACAGGTTTAGTACTGAAGTTGAAACAAATTAGAATATTTAACAAAAACATCCCCAGACTATACCAGGAAAAAAAAAAGTATTGAAAACTTTGTCTACGGGCTTGAAATTATATATATGTATATATATGTTTATTTAGATGTTATAAAAATCTTGATTTTCGTTTCAGGAGCAAGTTTTTTTTTTTTTGTTTTTTTTTTAAACCGAACACTTTGGTTTGGTATTGGTTTGGAAAAGGGGGATACAGTAGAGTAGTGAAATTAAAACAATACATTAAAAGCATACCAATAAAATAATAAAAATCTAATTAAAAAAATCAGGAAAAAACTCCCAGAAAATGTAAAGTTCCTGGCTGGTGTGTTTCAGCATTTCAACTAAATAATTCAAAAGTGAAAAGCACCAGACTCTGCATTAGAAACCTGTTTTCAAAGTGGGTGGATCATTACATACCATTAGATAATCCCTGACTCTTAATTCTGAACTGAAACTAGACTGCGTTACCCAGGTGTCACCAGCAGGGCGGCAGCGTGTTCATTTGCTCCCTGTCCTGATCACCTGCAGAAAAGTCAGCTCCCTGGCTCCTCCCCTGACTCCCTGGCTCCTCCCTTGGCTCCTCCCCTGACTCCCTGGCTCCTCCATTGGCTCCTCCCCTGGCTCCTCCCCTGCCCTCCTCCCTGGCTCACTAGCTCCTCCCCCGACTCCTCCCCCGACCCCCTGGCTCCTCCCTCATCGAGGCAGGCCCTGCTGCAGCCTGCTCTTCAGTCCTCTGCGCGCGCTGGTCGTCTGTCTCTGCTGTGCCAGGAAGGATTGTGCGAGTGCCGGAGCCCCAGTCCTCTCCTTCGCCAGCTTCTGATGAAGGGCCATTCCCTGCAGACCACAAGCAGCAGCAAGCAGTTACACAGCTTATACTTAAAAACTGATCATTAAAAAGGTTACATTCGAAATCTAACATGAAATGCTACTGTATTACTATTATGGCTTCCGGTAGACTTTTTTCACAACATCACTTTGATTACATGATGTGAAATAAAATATCAAAAAAATTATGTTCATGTAGATCATCACCATTATTATTATTATTATTATTATTATTATTATTATTATTATTATTATTATTATTATTATAAGAAGAGCGACCAGAATTATCCCGGGTTTAAAAGGCATGTCGTATGCAGACAGGCTAAAAGAATTGAATCTATTCAGTCTTGAACAAAGAAGACTACGCAGCGATCTGATTCAAGCATTCAAAATCCTAAAAGGTATAGACAATGTCGACCTAGGGGACTTTCTCGACCTGAAAAACAAGGACCAGGGGTCACAAATGGAGATTAGATAAAGGGGCATTCAGAACAGAAAACAGGAGACACTTTTTTTACACAGAGAATTGTGAGGGTCTGGAACCAACTCCTCAGTAATGTTGTTGAAGCTGACACCCTGGGATCCTTCAAGAAGCTGCTTGATGAGATTCTGGGATCAATAAGCGACTAACAACCAAACGAGCAAGATGGGCTGAATGGCCTCCTCTCGTTTGGAAACTTTCTTATGTTCTTCTTATTATTTTTTCAATCCGAACATTCTAGGTGATGCAAAACATTTTGTCCAGAGCTGCAGTCACACAAATAAAAGCAGCGCTTGTCATTTTAAAAATGCTCGGGCACAGCGTGTGGAAGAGAGGCCACGGGCTTGCTGTTAACTCCAAGTCTCCAGGATATGAAACACACAATGACAAATCAAAGCGATTCATCACTCAAGAGACGTGTTTGACACCTGTAGCAAGTTTTAAAAGCACACTGAACTGTGAGAAGGAGGAGGAGGTGGTGGCAGCAGTGTGGAGTAGTGGTTAGGGCTCTGGACTCTTGACCGGAGGGTCGTGGGTTGAATCCCAGGTGGGGGACACTGCTGCTGTACCCTTGAGCAAGGTACTTTACCTAGATTGCTCCAGTAAAAATCCAACTGTATAAATGGGTAATTGTATGCAAAAATAATGTGATATCTTGTAACAATTGTAAGTTGCCCTGGATAAGGGCATCTGCTAAGAAATAAATAAATTAATAATAATAATAATAATAATAATAATAATAATAATAATAATAAAGGTGGGCTTGGTCACGTCTTCGAGGCTGGAGACTCACCATGTTGTACCAGGCACTGATGATCAGCTTCTCCTCCTGGTCATGTCTGGACTTGGACTTCTCAAAGTCATGCTGGGGAACCGCAGGGTTACAAACAAACATCGAATCAACTCAGAGTTCAAAAGACGAAGAGGCGACTGAGCTCACAAAATAATTCAGGCAGTCTGACATCCACAGCTCCGGCGGTCAGTTTAGCATCACCCTCTATATAGAATGAACTCACTCTGCTTCATGAAGTGGAATGAAACCTGCTGAGTAATGTGACCTGAACATATCGAATTACACACCACTGTAAAACTGAAAAATGAGACATTTTCGAAATCTAACATGAAATACGACTGTACTGCTGTGATGGCTTCCTGGTAGACTTTTGCGTTATCGTTTTGTAGTTTCTTTGATTACATGAAACTAGAGGGGAGATTGTAATGCAAGACTTTAGCCCACAGCTGTATTTCAGTTTCATTCGATATATAGGTCTCATGTGCAGAAACCCACAGCACAGCAAGCATGAGGGAGGATGTGAGGGGAGGGAGGGTTTGAGGGAGGAGAGGGAGGGAGGGAGGGAGGGAGGGAGGAGAGGGAGGGTTTGAGGGAGGAGAGGGATGCAGGGAGGGAGGAGAGGGAGGGTTTGAGGGAGGAGAGGGAGGGTTTGAGGGAGGGTGTATGAGGAGGGAGGGTCTGACGGAGGGTGTGAGGACAGGGAGGAGAGGAGGGGTGTGAGGGAGGAGGGCGGGAGGCAGGGAGGAGAGGAGTGTGTGAGGGAGGAGAGGAGAGAGGAGGGGGGCAGGCAGGGAGGAGGAGGGGGAGGGGAGGGTGGGAAGAGAGGAGGGTGTGAGGGAGGAGAGGACAGAGGAGGAGGACAGTGGGAGGGTGGCAGGCAGAGAGGGAGGAGAGGAGAGGGAGGGTGTGAGAGCAGAGGAGAGGGGGAGGGTGTGAGAGAGCAGAGGAGAGAGGAGAGAGGAGAGTGGCAGGCAGGGAGGAGCGTGGTAGGCAGGGAGGAGAGAGTGTGAGGGAGGAGGGTGGGAGAGCAGAGGAGAGAGGAGAGGGGGGAGGGTGAGAGAGCAGAGGAGAGAGGAGAGGGGGGGGAGGATGTGAGAGAGCAGAGGAGAGAGGGAGGGTGGCAGGCAGGAGAGGGTGGCAGGCAGGAGGGGGGGGGAGGGTGGCAGGCAGGAGAGGGGGGGGGGGAGAGGGTGGTAGCCAGGAGGGGGGGGGGGGGGGGGGGGGGGCACGCAGGCTGCTTCACCTGGAGGTGCTGGATCCTGCTCTCTCTCTCCTGCAGCTGGTTCTTCAGAGACCGGACCTCGGGAGCCACCGTATCAGGCTGCTGCTTCGGGTCCAGTGTCTTAATAACCTGCAAGAAACAACCGTCCGTTACACCAACCTGTTTTTTGCTTGAATGAGCCAAGAAATAAAAAAAAAAAATAATAATAAAACTTCAGCAAGTTCAAAACGACAAACGTTTCGACTCAAAAAGTCTTTTTCCACATCTAAAAAGAGCAGGAATCCTTCAATCCTTTCAACGGTGCAAAAGGCTTACCTGTCTCTGCTCCTTGTCTTAGCAGAACACACAGGGATGGGAACGAGGCTCCCGCTGCACAGTGGTTCGATCCATTCCTGGTTTTCACTAGGAGTTTAACACGACACCCCCTGAGCTTGCTACACACACACACACACACACACACACACACACACACACACACACACACACACACACCCCGCGGCGAACCAAGCTGGTAAGACCTGCACCCGCTATGCACCCGGAGCCTTGCTGCCCTCCCTGACACTGACCGTCCGGGCCTTCTCCACGTATTTCCTGTAGCGCTCCTCCATCGCCTTCATGTCCTCGTCTTTCTTCTTCAGGCTCTCCTCAAGCTCGTCAATCTTCCTCGCGGCTACAACGAGAACGAGAGCCGGGCGTAGGACAGAGGAACTGAATACAATTCAAATCGAATTACGGTGCCAGTATCCTTATAGAAGCTTGTTAAAAAAAAATAACAAAGTTCCCCTAAACTGAGCACAGAGTTCCTGCTTGACCGCAGGGTTTAAAACCAGTGGTGTTAAAATCAATCCATCCCGATCCTGGATGTGATATTCAACTCCAGGTTTAACAGATAAGATCCTGAACCAAGGTCTGGATTCAGGTGTATTTGGTTTGGTTTAGAACAGGGCTGTTGGAACACAGACCAGGAGTGGAGTCTCCCTCCAGGACCGTGATTGGCCACGCCTGCTTTAAAAGGCGGATTCTAGAAGCACAGCCTCTTACCGTCGTCGTCGATTCTGGGCTCCAGGTCATCGATAAACTCCTTCTTCTTCTGCAGGTCCGAGTGCGCCTCGTGGAGCTTCTCTCTGTGGAAAGACACAGACAGCATCGTGGGTGTAGCTCGGTGCTTAGAGAAAGGGGCTTGATACCAGGACGTTCAAATCCCGGCTCAGCCAACGACTCACTGTGTGTGTGTGTGTGTGTGTGTGTGTGTGTGACCCTGAGCAAGTCACTGAACCTCCTTGTGCTCCGTCCTTCAGATGAGATGTAAAACAAACGAGCTCCTGATGATGATGATGATGATGATGATGATGAGGACGAGGATGATGAGGATGAGGAGGAGGATGATGAGGACGAGGATGATGAGAATGAGGAGGATGATGAGGATGAGGATGATGATGATGAGGATGAGGATGATGATGAGGATGAGGATGAGGACGATGATGATGACGCATAGCTTTTTTTCACGCAATCTCATTTTGTCGTTTCTTTGAATACACAATGTTAAATAAAAGATCTAAACTACGGTCTCAACCCTAAAGCTCTAGGCGATGCTCAATGTTTCGCACATCGCTGTATTGGTTTCATTCACAAGGCTGGAGAGAAACAGCCTCTCCACCAGTCTGGACGTCTCATCCCTTCAGAACAACCCTCTGTGTCTTCACAAGAAACAGACGAAGAGCAGCTAGGACTCTGTTAAGAGGCACAGCAGCTTAGTGCGGAGACACTGCGTTCGGTCTACTGCTGAAACAAATAACAAGAACACTAACGATATCTCTTTTTATATAGCGCCTTTCATAGTGGACCCCCATCACAAAGCGCTTCACAGAGGCAGGCTGTGAACTGCGCGTTATATGCAGAGTAACTTACAAAAGGACATTGATTTAACATCTCATCCGCAGGACGGAGCACAAGGAGGTGAAGTGACTTGCTCAGGGTCACGCACAGCGAGGCAGTAAGTGGCAGAGGTGGGATTTGAACCTGGTGACCTTCTGGTGACAAGCCCTGGACTTTAACCACTGGACCGCACTGCCTCCTCTGGGATAGGGCTTTACTTACAGATGCTCGTCTAGTTTTCTCTTCAACAAGGATGACTGGAAAAGAGAAAAAAAAGAGAAAAAAAACACAAATTAGCCTGACGTACAGAAAATATCTTGAGTGAGTTACACTTCACACGCACGCGCACACACACGCACGCACACGCTAAAATCACAACTGGCATGCATATATATATTTTTTCAGTGGTACTTACAATAGCCTGGCAGGAGACAAAACCGCATGAAGGACAGAACGAAGGAAAGAAAGAAAGAAAGAATCATATTAGCGATTTTAAAAGGAGACTTCTGTAAAATCATGTTTGAATCAGTGTGTCTGCATGCAAAGCTGTAAAAGGAAAATGAGAAGCTGGGTTTTTTATTTTTTACTTGGTTGTTTTGAGAACGCGAGGCTGACGTTTGTTCAGGTCTGCCCTCAGTGAAACTGTGAACCTGTGCACAACAGCTCTCTCACGTTTGCTGTACTTACAGCTTCCGATACACAGTAAGATCAGAGAGGATGATTATTATTATTATTATTATTATTATTATTATTATTATTATTAATGTTTAATGCTGCGGATGGTACAGAACATTATAGTTGATGTTTGAGAAGCAGAACCAGGGGCTGGTCCAAACAAGCAAACGTTTGTGAACTTTTGGAAAACATTTGAAAACTTTTTTTTTTCTGCAGGTGGCCTGTTCGAGGCTAACGTCTAACGGTCGGGAGAGGCGGAGGGCAGTGGAACAGGAAACGGCTCCCGGCTACAAAGAGATTCGTTTTTGGAGGCTGGACATTTATATGGAGCCAGGCGAAGAGCAATTTCAGGTATGTTTCATATATTTCACTGCTGAATAATGTCACGTTAACATATTGAATTGCACCTCGCTTTGTAGTTTCCCATATATTTCACAAGAAAAGCTGACAAATTCAAAAAGAAATGTAACATTTTGAAATCTAACATGACATACTGCTATTCCGGTAAACATTCATTAAATCATTTTGCAGTTTCTTTGTTTGCATAAAAAGATCTAAAATTATTATTATTTTTTTTTTTCAATTTCTCAATCCTAAAAATTCTAGGTGATGCTACTTTTGCACGAAGCTGCACGCGGATCAGCCTGTTTTTGGAGTAGCAGGGGTGTGCTGCAGCTCAGAGCGTGTCGATTCATGTCAGGGTGCGACTCACGTCCTCAGTCTTGGTGTCTTGCTCTTGTAGAGTTCTCTGCAGCTCCTGCACCTGCGCCTTCAATTCAGTGACGTGCTGCTGGTCCAGCCTGCAGTGAAACACACACACACACACACACACACACACACACACACACACACACACACACACACAGTCAGGGTGTGTTCAATTCAATTTTAAAAAAGCAATTTCCAATTCCCATTCAAATCAATCCCAACGCATCGCCGTTCGCAATCCTGAAGCATTCTGTTACAATGAGCTTCTCGCAGACAGCGGCCACAGCCAATCGCTTCCACTGAAGTCGCTGTTTGTCAGGCGATTAAAACTGGCTTTGTGTGAAAGCAGCTGGACGATGGCAGCGATTAGGACGTCTCTAAAATATCCATGCCAATTCCTTTGAAGGACTTGGAATGCATTTTAAAAAGGAATTGGAACTGAAAACGCACACAAAATTACATCAAATCTCAAATCCCTTGCAAGCGTAGGTTTAAAAATACGCGAGATAATGTCTTGGGAAGGCCTGCGACACCACAGAGCTCGTTGGTACGCAGGTCCCACGCTGAAACAAGGGCTTTATCTGCAGCGTTAGAGGGGGGGAACATTAATAGAGACGGACCAGCAGGGAGGAGAGAGCTGCTGGGTGGGACTGTGCCTCCAGAAAATCGATCGGAAACCAAAACGTTTCACGATAAAAAGGAGGGGTTCAGTGAAAACTGGATTCAGGCTCATGAAAGATAGAACCAAGAAACCTCTCTCTCTCTGCACGTCATGTTGTTCATCTTCCTTGAGTGTACCTCACCCACCCACCCACTCACCCACTCAACGTTAATGATGAAAATGACGGAGAACCCCATAACAACGACCCCTGACCGGCTCAGAGCCAGATTCACATGTGCTGTGAAGCCACCTTCACAGATCGGTTCTTGCTCAAAAGCACCCAGGCCTGCCCCTGCCCCTGCCCCTGCCCCCTCCCCTCCCCTCCCCCTCCCCCCCTCCCCCTCCGATGTGCCAGTGGAAGCGGGACGGTACCGGTTCTGAGTCTCCAGGCGGTTCTGGCTCCGACGGGACTCCTCCAGCTGGCCCTGCACCTCCGCCAGTCTCTGCCGGCCGCTCTCCTCCTGCTCACACAGCATCCTGTTCTCAGACTGCAGCCGCGCCATCGAGTCTCTGAGGGGGAGAAGAGGAGGGGAGGCGGGGAGGCGTTACGCAAGCCTGGCCCGCAGGGGACGCGCCCGCATCGGCTCTCCGTGTGAAGAACTATTTAGACAATAGAGCTCGTTGGTTTGTTTTTATATATAAACCGACTCACTTGAATTCCGCTGGCATAATCTCCGCTGCCAGGTTACCCACTGAACTGGCGTCTTCCTCACCAAGGGAATCTGCAGGAGGAGAGGAGGAGGAGGAGGAGAGAAGAGAGAAGGAGAGGAGGAGAGGAGGAGAAGGAGAGGAGGAGGAGGAGGAGGAGAGGAGGAGGAGGAGAAGGAGAAGAGGAGGACTAAGAATCCACACACATGCGCAGGGTCGGGGGTCAGTTCCTGTTTTTGAATTCCAATACCATTCCCAATGACTTTTTTTTCTTTAAATCAATTTGCAGTTTCTTTGATCCCATGATGATGTTAAATAAAATATCTGTAATAAATACATTACATTTTGAAAATCGAGTTCCTAAAATCCTAGGTGATGCAAAGCTTTTTTGTCCACAGCTGCATTGCCGGGACGTTTCACACGTCGATTCGAGGGGTCGCTTTGGAGGGTCTGCGTGTACCTGCTTCTCTGAGGAACGTCTGCTCCACCTGCACACACCTGAGCTCTTCGTTGGTCTCTCGTAAGGTGTCCCTCTCAGCGATCAGCCTCTGAAAAAACAAACCAAATCCATCAACACTGTATTTATACAGCGCTTTCCATACAGGACCACACAGAAGGACATCTAAATACAATTCGTGTGCATAGAGGATTTAGAATTCAGTTTTAAAAACAGCTCTTTTAGCGTTTCTATTGAAGGCATTGCTAGATGAAATGGGAGCCGTATCAGTCCAGGTGTGACAGACAAAAGAGAGGCGACGCCTTTCATTGGACCAACTAAACCAGAATGAATCGCAAGCTGAGACCTCAGAGGTCTCCTCTTCGGGGTGAACGTAGGAAAGAGAGCTCGACCCCCGTGGAGCCCCCCTCACCTCCTTCTCTTTCAGGAGGGCTTCGTACTTCACGTGGACGTTCTGGAACTCAAACTGCCACTTCTCCGCCTTCATCGCCTCCGAGGAGTGCTTGCTGTGCAGCTCGTGGACCTTGGAGGAGAAATCGTGTTCAGACGGAGGAAGACTTGGATAGATGGACAGGGGTCTTTTATTACCCCAGCCCCTCACCTGTCTCTTGTAGCTGTCCAGCTGGCTGTGCACAGCGTTGGCTCTCCTCAGCCCCTCACCTGTCTCTTGTAGCTGTCTAACCCAGCCCCTCACCTGTCTCTTGTAGCTGTCCAGCTGGCTGCGCGCAGCGCTGGCTCTCCTCAGCCCCTCACCTGTCTCTTGTAGCTGTCCAGCTGGCTGCGTGTGGCGTTGGCTCTCCTCAGCCCCTCACCTGTCTCTTGTAGCTGTCCAGCTGGCTGCGTGCAGCGTTGGCTCTCCTCAGCCCCTCACCTGTCTCTTGTAGCTG
The DNA here is from genome assembly GCF_902713425.1 of Acipenser ruthenus. NCBI lineage: Eukaryota > Metazoa > Chordata > Actinopteri > Acipenseriformes > Acipenseridae > Acipenser > Acipenser ruthenus. Next base: position 1,118,519 of record NC_081222.1, read on the forward strand.
TCTAGCCCAGCCCCTCACCTGTCTCTTGTAGCTGTCCAGCTGGCTGCGCGCAGCGTTGGCTCTCCTCAGCCCCTCACCTGTCTCTTGTAGCTGTCCAGCTGGCTGCGCGCAGCGTTGGCTCTCCTCAGCCCCTCACCTGTCTCTTGTAGCTGTCCAGCTGGCTGCGTGCAGCGTTGGCTCTCCTCAGCCCCTCACCTGTCTCTTGTAGCTGTCCAGCTGGCTGCGCGCAGCGTTGGCTCTCCTCAGCCCCTCACCTGTCTCTTGTAGCTGTCCAGCTGGCTGCGCGCAGCGTTGGCTCTCCTCAGCCCCTCACCTGTCTCTTGTAGCTGTCCAGCTGGCTGCACACAGCGTTGGCTCTCCTCAGCCCCTCACCTGTCTCTTGTAGCTGTCCAGCTGGCTGCGTGCGGCGTTGGCTCTCCTCAGCTCCTCCTCCAGCTCGCAGGTGCGTTGCATGTACACGCCGTTCCTCTCCTCCAGCAGCTTCACCTGCCTGCGCAGGTCTCCCAGGTCCTCCAGCTTCCTCTTGTACGTCTCCACCAGAGCCTCCAGCCGGCTCACCCTGTCTGACGAGTGCCTGCACGGCCAACCAAAATCAACAGAATCACAATCCGACCGGTCAAACCCAGCACAGCGAGGAGCCGTTAACGAAAGCGGTGTCGAGAACAGGCCGGAGCTGTGGCAACGAACTTACCGCAGGACGTCCATCTCGTCTTTGAGGGACTGGGCCTCCTCCGCCAGGCTGCTCAGGTCCTCGTTTCGACGCTGCAGCTCGGACACCTCCCTCTCCAGCGTCTCGGCGCGCAGTCGCAGGTCGTCCTTGGAGCTCTCCAGCCTGTCGGCACATTATTTTTTTTTTAAATTATGACTCAATCCTAAAGTCCTAGGTGATGCTAACCCTTTGGACGCAGCTGTGGTTTGATCAAGAGAAGTCCTGTCCTGCTGTAGCGGTCTAGAAGCTACACTGGGGTCAGAGTGGAGTGGAGTTTGAAGGTGGATGTGTAGACTGGACAGGTTTTCAGCGTGCGCAGTGTTAATAGTATTCTTGGTAGTTTTAGCTTAATAAACACACCCTTCCCTATGCATACTTGAATTATATATTTTCATTCATTCAAATAAAACCATCAGAATTTTCTAATACAGTAAAAGGCAAAGTCAAAAAACTGCATTCCCTTTGCCTGTACCGAACGCGTCGCTCTCTGGGACGTCCCGTGGAGATCCCGGAGAGGTGTTGTGTGTGTTTTTGGTTTTCACGGCTTCCACGCTCATCGCCTACCTGAAGTTCTCGTCCTGCAGCTGCTCCAGCTGGCTGTGCAGCAGCAGCAGCTTCTTGCCCATGATGTTAGTGGGCGGGTCTCGCTGGTTCAGCTGCTCTCTCAGGCTGCGGGTCTCAGACAGCAGAGCGTTCCTCTCATCCTGGATAGAGGATACCTGAAATCACACACACACACACACACACACACAGACAGAGACACAGAGAGAGACAGAGACGCACACACACAGTGACACAGAGAGAGAGAGAGAGATGCACACACACAGTGACACAGAGACACAGAGCGAGAGAGAGAGAGACGCACGCATGCACACACACACACACACAAAGACGCGCACACAGTGAGACAGAGACAGAGAGAGAGAGAGACACACACACAGAGTGACACACACACAGCGACACAGACAGAGAGAGAGAGAGAGAGAGAGAGAGAGAGAGAGAGAGAGAGAGAGAGAGAGAGAGAGACACACAGAGTGACACAGAGTTATAATGTGATATTCTGTAACAACTGTAAGGGCCCTGGATAAGGGTGTCTGCTAAGAAATAAATAATAATAATAATAATAATATTTGTGTTGCTGTGTTAGAAAAGTCGCACATTCGATGCTGTCACACAGGTTAGAGACAGTGTAGTTTGGCATTGTGGTGAGAGAGTTAGAGGCACACACACTTGACAAAACTGTTAGCTGTGCAAAAGGCATGCGGTTACACAGCCGTGTGCACATGTATGAGAACGCCTCCAGATGTGTCCTCGATATCCTTTACAGACCCGCCTGCAGGAAAACCTCTGGGGGGGAGAATTCACATTCAGCTCAGTAATCAGGGATATAGAAACAACAGGCGCTCCTGTGTGAAAACGTCAGACCGCTTTGTGCTTCAATCATGCATCTGTCTCCTGCGTTTCACCATGTGTGGCTCTGTGTTCCTTTACTCTCACTGTTTTAAATGAATTTCCAAGGTTTTCAGTTCCAGCGGTTTGATTTCAGATGCGCAACAAATCAAAAACTACCGCAGCCGCGTTGCGTTCTGAAACACGTGCGCGCGGCTGTTTGACATCAGAACACGCTAGCAGAGTGCTGCACACGTCTGCTGCTCCGTTAGGGAACGCACTGACAAAGGCCGCAGAGACTGCACAGAGAGACACATGCAGGGGCGCGCAGAATGAGCTGCAGGGGAATGCCAAATCTGTACTGTCCCAAGTCACACCGCGTCTCCCGGGACACACGGAGACTGATGAAAAGGAGATCGACTCTCCAAAGTGTTTAACTGAGGCTTAACGCTGTCTACAAACACAGTGTTCAGGGAGCGACCTTTGGGAGCTGGTTTGGGTTACTTGTCTATCCTTGCTTGGTTTAAGCGGCTTTCAGGAGACTCCCTTGTTTGTGCTGTGCCAGTCTTGACCTTGCAGAAAATATAGGAAATATCGCCAACCCAATAACTCTGGATTGGTAGCGTATGGATTGATTGAAGGGAATATATTAAAAAAAATAAATAAATACGAACTTTCTTATTTTTGTAACAAGGTGCCCAAAACAACAGGGTTTAAAATGTACCGACAGACAGCCAGACAGACAGACAGAAAGACAGGTTGGATCAGGGTTATCCAAACTGTCAGTTTCACTCGAGTCGCTCGGGGGTTGAAACACAGAGACACCTGGCCTGCGAAGATCTGTTTGGAGGGGTAGTTCAGTTCAGGGACACCAAAGGGGTTTAGAAAAATAAATGATGATCACGCAAAAAAAAAAAAAAAAATACTGCAAATACTACCGGAGAGATCGCGGTGAAGAGACTGCTGAACTGGGAGAGAGCTGGGGAAGCACGCCTCGGGACGTGCAGTTACGTTGAGCTCTCTTGAATAAGCGGACTTACCTTCCTCCCTCACCGTCAGCAGCGGTTGCCAGCGAACTTCGACCCTGACAAAGTTCATCTTCAAGGGACAGACAGCGTTCTTTTAGATCAGGTTGCAATGCAAGGATCACACAGGGCCAGATTATAAAGGTCTATTTAGTTCAGATTGTTTATCTGAGCAGTTCTGTACAAGGTTTAAAAGTGTTACCGATATTTAATATTATTATTATTTATTTCTTAGCAGACGCCCTTATCCAGGGCGACTTACAATTGTTACAAGATATCACATTATACATTATTTCACATTATACAGATATCACATTATTTTTACATACAATTACCCATTTATACAGTTGGGTTTTTACTGGAGCAATCTAGGTAAAGTACCTTGCTCAAGGGTACAACAGCAGTGTCCCCCACTGGGGATTGAACCCACAACCCTCCGGTCAAGAGTCCAGAGCCCTAACCACTACTCCACACTGCTGCCCGACATGGTGTTAAAATTAAAGATCTCAATTATTATTATTATTATTATTATTATTATTATTATTATTATTATTATTATTATTTATTTCTTAGCAGACGCCCTTATCCAGGGCGACTTACAATCGTAAGCAAATACATTTCAAGTGTTTTTTTTTCCAATCCTAAAATTCTAGGCGATGCCAAACTTTTGACCATAGCTGTATGTTTCACCTTCTGAAATGCTGACAGGAGATAACAGTCCGAATCATGCACCTACACCGACTCATCGCTGCCCCCTACCTGCTGTTCCAGCTCCCTGCATCGTAGGGTCAAATCCTCCTTCTCATGCACAGCCTCACTCAAGAAATAATACTTCTGGGCCTGCGACACAGACAAGGTTAGGCCGATTATCGGAATATTAAAATCGAGAACTTGTTTTGTTTATTTACTCAAAACAAATAAAAATGCATGCAGGTTAAACAAAACAGGCAGAGTTAAATACACAATTCTTCCACGGCTGCTGCACGCTGCGGTACAGAGGACTTTGCAATCTCTTTAGGCTTCACAGCCCTGCTAGTTCGTACAGGAGGGTTTTCAACACGCTACCTGATTGTCGAAGTCTCCGTATGTTTCTGGGGTCCCTGGATCTGCGGAGTCCTTCGTCATCAACTGAACGGGGGGAGCGAACACATGGAGGTTAGAACGAGTCTCCACCACCATCATCATCATCATCATCCTCATCACTCAATTCGTAGCGAGATGCGGACGGAGTTTCAGAAACATGCCGACCGAACAAGCAGGACGTTTCTTTAAACACAATGGGTCTCGTGGGGCACCATCTTTTTGGAGGGGCGAAAAAGACAGCGTGGCACGTCCCCAGTATAAAATAACGTACCTGTCATTTTTCTTCTTACTTGAAAAACTTACAACTTTTAAAAAGGTCTGTTTCAAAGCTCTTTGCAAAATGTCCGCTCTAGTGCACTGATAGCGTCAGGATTACTGCCCAGACTGTCAAACAGGTAACACAGCAACCACGATCCACGACGTGGTACGGAACAGAGCGATTTAGAGGAGAAATCTCAAACCCCAAGTGCACTAGAGCGGACATTTTGAAAAGAGCTTTGAAACAGACTTTAAAAAGTCATCAGCTTAAATCAGGGTGTTAAGAATGAAAAGAGAAATGACAGGTCCGTTATTTAAACAGGTGTAGCAGCACGTGGGGGACGCGCGACGCCAGGTTTTTTCGGAACCCCGGGACGATGCATCCAAGTGCAGATCTGCCCTGCTTGTGCATTCCAGCGTACGCTCAGGTAGTTATTTCTGCAGAGATTTACATCACGGTCAGGCTGTTAAGAAGACGTGCAAGTAAACCACGGTCAGGAAGCGGAGGGGCTCTCACCTCCTGGATGGCCGTCATGACCACATGCTGCACGGACTCCTCCAGGGTTATGATCTGCTGGATGTGAGCTGCACAGGAGACAAGTTCAGAGCTAGCCCCAGATTTAACAAGACAACATCCGAATCACAATAACGTACGGCCCTGCCTGGCTTTTGGGACTCTTCAGAAGGTAAAGAAAAACCATGATATACTTAGGAGGCTGTGTGGTGAATAGTTTGGGAGAAGTGCTGGCATTATTTGGACCCCTCGCCCCTCGCCCCTCCTTCCTCTCTCTCTTCCCCTCCCTCCCTCCCTCTTCCCCTCCCTCTCTTCCTCTCTCTTCCTCCCTCCCTCTTCCTTCCTTCCTCCCCCCCTCCTCCTCCTCCTCCTCACCTTGCTTCTTCTCACAGCTGACCGCACAGCCCAGCACCAGTTGGACCAGTTTGCCCAGTTCAGTCTCGTCATTGAGCTCCCCGATCCGGTTCACGTCGGGCAGGTGACGGTCTGAAACGGGGTGGCCCAAAACCTACCGGCAGAAACCAAGAGACGCCAGCTGAGCGCGGCTTTCCCCAGCGAGAGCAGCGGGACGGGGGGGACGGCCGTGCGAGCGAGTCTGCATACTCACATCATGGAAGTACTCCAGCATGCTCTGCAGGATCTTCTTCAAGTTGTTCACCTGTTTAAACACACACACCACAAACACCAGCGTGTTAGGAAGCGCTGTGCTCCTAACCTGCCAAGGGGCCACTGCCCTCATTTGAGGATAGGCTGCTTTGCAAAAAATTGGAGCATTTTTAACTGCCCGCATCTCCTGTTATTTTAAATGTGGACTATATTGTTGTGTTACTCCAATTGCGTTTAGTCTAGATGTGACGCATCAAATTACATAAATACTTTTATTTAACAGCAAAAGAAACTACAGTCTACCGGAAGCCATAATAGCAGTACAGTAGTATTTCATGCTAGAAATGAGAGGGGAGTGTGGAGTAGTGGTTAGGGCTCTGGACTCTTGACCGGAGGGTCGTGGGTTCAATCCCAGGTGGGGGACACTGCTGCTGTACCCTTGAGCAAGGTACTTTACCTAGATTGCTCCAGTAAAAACCCAACTGTATAAATGGGTAATTGTATGTAAAAATAATGTGACATCTTGTAACAAATCTTAAGTCGCCCTGGATAAAGGCGTCTGCTAAGAAATAAATAATAATAATAGATTTTGAAATGTCACTTTGTCAGTTTTCTGTTTAGTATTTGGGAAAACTACAAAGCGTTGTGTGCAGTTCGATATGTTAACGTCACATTATTCAGCAGGTTTCATTCGACTTTATGAAGCTGAATGAGTTCATTCTATAGGGGGATGCAATGCTTTTTGACCAGAGCTGTCCAGTACGTGGGGCTCCAAGCTGGGCAGCGATCAATAATCGACTACTCAACGCGTTCAATGATTGCGGTGTCTGTACCTTCAGCCTCCAGTTCTCTGCGCTCTCTTCTTTGATTCGTCCGAGCCACGCCTCGTTGAACCAGCCAGGGTCTCTGCAACACACAAGCACACCCAGAACTCAGCCAACCCAGGCAGGCAGCGCCAAACGCAAACCAGGCTGGACACTCGCTACTCCCTCCCACCGCCAGCAGCAGGGATGGGGTCCTGTTTTATTTATTTTTAAATCAATTCCCTTTCCCTTTTAATCAACTCCAACACCTCTCCGATTGAAATTGCAAATCCGCAGCATTCTATTACAACGAGCTAGACAGCTGCGACCATGAATCTAGTGGTTAAAGAAACGGGCTTGTAACCAGGAGGTCCCCGGTTCAAATCCCACCTCAGCCACTGACTCATTGTGTGACCCTGAGCAAGTCGCTTCACCTCCTTGTGCTCCGTCTTTCGGGGTGAGACGTAGTTGTAAGTGACTCTGCAGCTGATGCATAGTTCACACACCCTAGTCTCTGTAAGTCGCCTTGGATAAAGGCGTCTGCTAAATAAACAAATTATAAAATCAAATGTCGATCAATTGTGACAGTGATTCACAGCCTTTAGGACCTGGCAGGAAATGAAGCAGTCCGATTTCAGGCCGCTTTCAAGCCAGTCCTAGGGGCAGATGGCAACGTGGTTCAGACGCGTTCGCTTCCAGTAAACTCACATCCTGTGCAGCACATGTGCCACCGCCACGCCGCTCGTCAGTTCCTGTTTGGAGGAACAGGAGGGAACCTGGAACGTCTGCAGCTGAAAAAAACAACGACAAGAAACAAACAAAAAAGACACAGGATTAGATCCGGGGTGAGGGTCCATCGCTACCCCAATTCCTGTTCCCTTTTAATCCATTTCAACACATCGCTGATTGAAACTGCAATCTGGCAGCATTCTGTTCAAAGGAGCTTCTCAGAACAGCGCCATCAACAAACGACTCGCACTGGAGTCACCGTGCGTCAGTCCATTCAAACTGGCTTAACGTGAAAGCAACTGAACAATCGCGACCGGAATCAGAATTGGAATTGATTTTTAAAAAAAGAAATTAGAAAGGAAAGACTGGTATTGACATTAAACTTTCATTAGTTAAGAGAAAATTCTTGCCCGGATTAAACCAGCTGTCTATATGGGACTTAGTGGAAGTTGGTGACGTAATGTGGTAGGCAACTGAATATGCGGTGTGACGCAATAACACGAAACACGCAGTGACGTAATCTTCAAATACAAACGTGTACCAAACACACTAAGAGCGCATTAATGTCAAGCCTGTGTTGAAATAAAAAAAGTGTACAATAAATGAAATCTGATCGACTACCACCAGAAAAATCGATAAAAGCAAAGATTACTCTTACAGCTGACCTTCATTTAATTAATTTTTTTTAATGATTTACATCGATTGCTTAACGAAAGGTAATAGGACCTCTTGACCCGTTCCACTGTTATTGAGCAAACCTATTTATTAAAACAAACAAACAAAAAAAACTCATTTATGAATACAATGACGTAATAATTGATATAGCTCGTTTTTTTTTTTTTTTTTTGAAGTTAACAAATCTGGTTTGAGGAGTGTAGACTTAGTTTTTTATCAGTACAGTACAGCTTGTGTTGCACCGTGGTGTACAGTTTGAGGATTTGACGTGTTTAAAAGTTTATGTAGAATTTCACACGAGTTCCACACAAACTCCATACTTAGATAATAACATAGTTTTTTTTTTAAATAGCGAATAAGCCACCAGTAGCTTAAACGACATGCCATTGTGTATTATTACTGTTCATTTTCATCTGCAGTTTAATCAGACGACATTTGCAAACAAGCCACCTGTTACTCCCAGGAACATTTTTTCACATTGGAAAACGAAAGGGGAGATCAGAGAGATGATACCATCACAAAATAAAACCGTTTACTCACCCATATCAGCAGCGAGTCGCACAGCTGGGCTTTCTCCAAACTCATGGCGGCTGCCGAGCACAAAATATTTGGTGTCGTGTTGTTTTCCTTTCGGAGTGATTCCTCCCCGGCACCTCCTCGCTCAAACAGGAATGGCCGCTCGCTGCTCCTGCCTCTGGAATTTCGCTTTTAGCGGGTGGAAACCGTCTGTGCTGGCTCAGCTCGGCTTCCGTAAACGACCTTTTGCCATAGCAACGTGTTCAGTCACAGCTGTCCTGTGCGCATGTTATTATTATTATTATTATTATTATTATTATTATTATTATTATTATTATTATTATTATTATTATTATTTATTTCTTAGCGACTTACAATCGTAAGCAAATACATTTCAAGTATCACATTACAAGTATTAATACAATTAAGAGCAAGATAAATACATGTCTGTTTAAAATTGCACCGGCAAGGGTAGGGTCGGGGTCGGATTACTGAAGGTCAAAAATAATCAATACTTTGATTGAGTACAAAAAAAAAAAAAAAAAAAATTGCTATCGCTGAGATTCGTAAAACTTTTTGTTTTGCTAAACGCGATGCTTTTGAATGAAAGAGACTTAGTCAAAGTGTTCTGTGGAAAAACTAAAACAAAACACATGTAGGCCTATCGCCGTTTATCATGTCAGCTAAGATGTGGAACAACTCCCAACAGTTAAAACAATTGTGTGTGTGGATTGAAAATAATAATAATAATAATAATAATAATAATAATAATAATAATAATCATTCAATAAAGCAAAATACAGTAGCTATATTGTATGTTTTAACCCCAACAATTCAATTCAGCAATATAAATAATAAAAACGTATACTACTTAAAAACTGACCATTTAAATTTATATATATATATATATAGTTAAGTAAGGATCTTTATACAGCCCCGAAGCAAAACCACCAGCGAGTAAATTGATAGTTTTTTTTTTTTGTTGGTTTTTTCGTTTCTTTTAATGTAGTTATGTGTTGTTACGCGGTCATAATAAATCCATGCATGGGATCGTTCCTCAGTGCTTTTAGAGAGTGGAGAAAAGACCGTGAATCAGAAATCTACAAAAAGGTGTAAAATGTTAGAGACGTTTTGGGACTGCCTGGCTCTGGCTGATTTGTCATCAATTAAAAGAAAAGAAAACAAAATGGTGAGGCACACTGTACTGGAAATCTAACAAGAGAACAAAGGTCATTACTGATGAGCAACACATATCTAAAACTGGAGCTTTATTGCAGAGCAGAGGGAGGCTGTTCAGAGAGTAGAAGAGCCTCCCGTTCTCTTTCTCTGCTCCGCCAGCACAGAGCAGAGGGAGGCTGTTCAGAGAGTATAAGAGCCTCTCTTTCTCTTTCTCTTTCTCTGCTCCGCCAGCACAGAGCAGAGGGAGGCTGTTCAGAGAGTATAAGAGCCTCTCTTTCTCTGCTCCGCCAGCACAGAGCAGAGGGAGGCTGTTCAGAGAGTATAAGAGCCTCCCTTTCTCTTTCTGTGCTCTGCCAGCACAGAGCAGAGGGAGGCTGTTCAGAGAGTAGAAGAGCCTCCCTTTCTCTTTCTCTGCTCCGCCAGCACAGAGCAGAGGGAGGCTGTTCAGAGAGTATAAGAGCCTCTCGTTCTCTTTCTCTGCTCTGCCAGCACAGAGCAGAGAGAGGCTGTTCAGAGAGTATAGAGCCTCGCTTTCTCTGCTCCGCCAGCACAGAGCAGAGGGAGGCTGTTTTGAGAGTATAAGAGCCTCCCTTTCTCTTTCTGTGCTCCGCCAGCACAGAGCAGAGGGAGGCTGTTAAGAGAGTAGAAGAGCCTCCCGTTCTCTTTCTCTGCTCCGCCAGCACAGAGCAGAGGGAGGCTGTTCAGAGAGTATAAGAGCCTCTCTTTCTCTGCTCCGCCAGCACAGAGCAGAGGGAGGCTGTTCAGAGAGTATAAGAGCCTCCCTTTCTCTTTCTGTGCTCTGCCAGCACAGAGCAGAGGGAGGCTGTTCAGAGAGTAGAAGAGCCTCCCTTTCTCTTTCTCTGCTCCGCCAGCACAGAGCAGAGGGAGGCTGTTCAGAGAGTATAAGAGCCTCCCTTTCTCTTTCTGTGCTCCACCAGCACAGAGCAGAGGGAGGCTGTTCAGAGAGTAGAAGAGCCTCCCTTTCTCTTTCTGTGCTCTGCCAGCACAGAGCAGAGGGAGGCTGTCCAGAGAGTAGAAGAGCCTCCCTTTCTCTTTCTCTGCTCCACCAGCACAGATCAGAGGGAGGCTGTTCAGAGAGTAGAAGAGCCTCTCTTTCTCTTTCTCTGCTCCGCCAGCACAGAGCAGAGGGAGGCTGTTAAGAGAGTATAAAAGCCTCCCTTTCTCTTTCTCTGCTCCACCAGCACAGAGCAGAGGGAGGCTGTTCAGAGAGTAGAAGAGAGGACATTCTTCTACTCAGATTGTTATATATATGTGGCAGGCAGAAAAGTGCTTGTGATCTGAATCAGAGACAGACCTCTTTCCTGGGAACTGGGGCTGTTTATAGCAAAAACTACACACGAAAAACCACAAGTGTGTCACTGAAGCATTCTTGGACAGGGAAGAAAGGGACTGGTTATTTGTAGGTGGGCTGCTTTGATTCAGTTTCAACAGACTGCGAGTCTCTTTTTGATTAATAAAATGACATCTTAATATCTTCACAAGAGGCTTGGTGGTCCGGTGGTTAGAGAAAGGGGCTCGATACCAGGAGGTTCAAATCCCAGCTCAGACACTGACTCACTGTGTGTGTGTGTGTGTGTGTGAGTGTCTGTGTGTGTGTGTGTGTGTGTGTGTGTGTGTGTGTGTCAGTGTGTGTGTCAGTGTGTGTGTGTGTGTGTGTGTGAGTGTGTGTGTGTGTGTGTGTGTGTGTGTGTGTGTGTGTGACCCTGAGCAAGTCACTGAACCTCCTTGTGCTCCGTCCTTCGGATGAGACGTCAAACAAACGAGCTCCTATTGGAAGTGACTCTGCAGCAGCAGCAGCAGCAGCAGTTGTATTTGGAAGTCGCTTTGGATAAAAGTATAATAATAATAATAATAATAATAATAATAATAATAATAATAATAATACACATTAATGTATGTTTCAAAACCAAGCAGCACAAAACAGAGACGTTTCATGGAATCCCTTTGAAGCTATATTTACTGAATCTCTGTTTTCTGCAAAAGTGTTTTTTTGTTAATGATAACCCCCCCCCCCCCCTTCCTTCATCTTCCACAGAATGATTTTCACTGTGACTGCACTCTGTGGTTTTGAGATGGACCTGATGATAGCTGCCACAGCCTCCCTTCTCATCAGCCTGTGTGTTTCTCAGCCCAGCCGGATGGCCAATGAGTGAACACACAGTGAGATGTTATCGGGGCACCTCTGTGACTCTGACACGGGTCTCTGCTGGCTTTTCCCAGAACCGAAATGCAGACAGAGCACATAAACAACTTCAGAGAACACAGATTCCTGTCACTATTCTTGAAAAAAAAAAAAAAAACTGCCAACAGCACCTTTGCCCTGCTGTTCAATCTCCGTGCCTCAAGCCTGCCCTGGACTGGAGGGAGCACCCTTTCTCTTAGGGGGTTGAGGGAGGGAGGGAGCAGTTCAGTCTCCATGCCTCAAGCCTGCCCTGGACTGGAGGGAGCACCCTTTCTCTTAGTGGGGTGAGGGAGGGAGGGAGCAGTTCAGTCTCCATGCCTCAAGCCTGCCCTGGACTGGAGAGAGCACCCTTTCTCTTAGGGGGGTGAGGGAGGGAGGGAGCAGTTCAGTCTCCATGCCTCAAGCCTGCCCTGAACTGGAGAGACCAAACCTAACCATCCCAACAGCACAGAATAGAAAACTATAGAGCTGATAGTTCTGAAAAGGTCATTCACTTGTATCGTTTTAAGAATTATCTGGTGTTCCATTTTTGATCAGGAGGGGGCAGCATAGACTCAAGTTCAGGATCATGAACAATTTTCTTCCAAATAACAGCCCGTAGTCAATCCTAGCTTAGAATGAAATCACTGGCACCCCACTAAAAAAAGAAATAGGGTGCTAGTCTCCTTAGCATAGCAAGCTGTAACCCCAAATAGAGTGGAACGATCCCCTTTGACACATCACTGTCGCATGTTAGCCCGGAGTCTAACAAGCCCAGAGTCTTGTTGCCTCCCTATCTGAGTGCTCCGGGAGAATGGACCGGGGCTCGGTAGTTTAAGTTCTGTGAATTGGGCTGTGCCGAGGGTTCGACCGCGCACGGGAGAGAATTCTCTTCTGCAGATCAGCCCCCGATGACGTGGGACTGTATCCCTCACCTTAACAAAGATGGAACTTCATCATCTTTCACTTCTCTGAGAAATGTGGTGTTTTCATTTTATTCTGATGTTATCTCCGACGTTTTCTCTCGAAACCCAACAGGGGCGAACAAACCAGACCTTCTATGTGAAACTTCAGAAACTTCCCGAGAGTTCAAAAGCGAATTTCGAGCCGCACGCAAGACACACAAAAGAGAAGGTTTTTATTCATGAAGCTCCTCTGAGGAATATTCAACACAATACAAAAACAAACCGTCTTATTAATTCATTATGTTTACACGTTTGAGAAGCACTGCCCGCTATAACACCGATGCTAGCCTCAGGCTACAGCACTATAGCACTGGGCACATGACTCGCCAGCTCTGTGCTCCTCAATAACTTTTTTTTTACGATGAAATAAGCATTCTGTGGAAATATTTGATTACACTGGTATTTTTTTTGTTTTAACCGGTGCTCAATCACGCGGAGTAAAGCACGTATTTTAAAAACCACACCGTTATCGTCATATCTCATTTCCTGAATAATTTCCTTTTCTGCTGTCAGTGTGCGCGTCCTGGCTTCTTACAGAAGAGCATTTAAAAAAAAAAAAAAAATTATTTATTAGCAGTCGCCCTTATCCTTATCCAGGGCGACTTACAATTGTTACAAGATATCACATTATTTTTTTACATACAGTTACCCATTTATACAGTTGGGTTTTTACTGGAGCAATCTAGGTAAAGTACCTTGCTCGAGGGTACAGCAGCAGTGTCCCCCACCTGGGATTGAATCCACGACCCTCTGGTCAAGAGTCCAGAGCCCTGCCCACTACTCCACACTGCTGTACAGACACGGTCACGGCGCGGGTTCAAGAGGGACCTTCCTTAACAAGCGTCCTATACTATGCAGACGAACCTACCGTGTGCACAGAGCGAGTCTTTACCATGACAATGTGGGGGCACAGTTGCCAAGTCCGCTTATAATAAGCGGGATTGGGCTATTTTTGGGGACAGTCGCGGTTTTAATTTACATAAACGCCAATACTCTAACATGGGGTGCGCTTGTTTTGGGCTTGTTTTGGGCTTGTTTAGGCTTGTTTGGGGCGTGTTTGGCTTGTTTTGAAGAACGAGGTCGCTATTTTTCTGTCAGAAATCCGGCAATCCTGAACATTGCCAGCGGCAGGCAAGCAGACTGACCAGCGAAGGTTTTATTATCGGAAACGACCACAAGGGGGCAGTATTCGAGTTCTGTCCCTCCTGCCTTTATTAACTAATTCACAGTAACCGAACACAGACCTGTTAGAATTCCAGCTATCAGTGAGACTATGCTTACACCGCCTTACTGTCAAGACTTAGGCAGATGGATTGACGAGCATCGTACGTTTAATCGTGATATTGACAAACTGATTTCACAGGTAAGACCTAAATTAGGCTTCCCTTGCAGAAATAGGGGGATCTTTTCTCAGTCCTAGCAGACCCCCGTTCACTTCTACTCCTACATAAACTAGACGTATTTTTCAACCCACGCTGCACATTTCTCTTCGAGTGCCCCGCCTTGACTCATCATCACTGCGACTTGTGTGTCAGATTAGGCTGGTTTTCACTTCCAGACCGAAGGCTTCATCACCCGCACTGCTTTGCGTTTTAAGTTTCTTAAAAGGATTGGCGCCTTGTTATTTAACTGGTGTGATTACCAGCTATGAACATAAGAAAGTTTACAAACGAGAGGAGGCCATTCGGCCCATCTTGCTCGTTTGGTTGTTAGTAGCTTATTGATCCCAGAATCTCATCAAGCAGCTTCTTGAAGGATCCCAGGGTGTCAGCTTCAACAACAATACTGGGGAGTTGGTTCCAGACCCTCACAATTCTCTGTGTAAAAAAGTGCCTCCTCTTTTCTGTTCTGAATGGCCCTTTATCTAATCTCCATTTGTGACCCCAGGTCCTTGTTTCTTTTTTCAGGTCGAAAAAGTCCCCTGGGTCGACATTGTCTATACCTTTTAGGATTTTGAATGCTTGAATCAGATCACCTCGTAGTCTTCTTTGTTCAAGACTGAATAGATTCATTTCTTTTAGCCTGTCTGCATACGACATGCCTTTTAAACCCGGGATAATTCTGGTTGCTCTTCTTTGCGCTCTTTCTAGAGCAGCAATATCCTTTTTTGTAACGAGGTGACCAGAACTGAACACAATATTCTAGGTGAGGTCTTACTAATGCATTGTAAAGTTTTAACATGACTTCCCTTGATTTAAATTCAACACTTGTTTGGGTAGAATTCCCTTTGCCTAGCGGCTGCCAAAACCCTTTTTAACCGCGATGTAAGGAGCAAATGCGACCTTCTCTCTTTTCCATGTTTTAAAAATGATCTCTGTGAACTGTTTAGGACTTCTTGTAAATGTTCAAGGGTTACTGTTTTTTGCTTTTGACTCCTACAGCGATTAAGATGGTACCACACATGCTACGGAGTTGTGTATGTTCGCTGACAGGACCCCCTTGTAAACGGTCTAGGTCTCATTGGGTTAAATTCCTGTATGAATAAATAGTGTCTGAATAAAACATTCCACAAAGTTACACAGTGTAGTCTACTTGCTAGAGACTTCAAAGTTTCCACTGGCACCAGCCCAGTTCCGAACGCCACTCTCCATCAGCACTGTGCTGTTCCAGTGACTGCCCTCCCCTCCCTCTGCACGCAGGTTCATGCAGGTCTCAGTGTGGGGGGTGGGTAGTACAGCACTGTGCTGTTCCAGCGACTGCTCTCTCCTCCCTCTGCAGGCAGGTTCATGCAGGTCTCAGTGTGGGGGGTGGGTAGTACAGCACTGTGCTGTTCCAGCGACTGCCCTCCCCTCCCTCTGCACGCAGGTTCATGCAGGTCTCAGTGTGGGGGATGGGTAGTACAGCACTGTGCTGTTCCAGTGACTGCCCTCCCCTCCCTCTGCACGCAGGTTCATGCAGGTCTCAGTGTGGGGGATGTGTAGTACAGCACTGTGCTGTTCCAGTGACTGCCCTCCCCTCCCTCTGCATGCAGGTTCATGCAGGTCTCAGTATGGGGAATGGGTAGTACAGCACTGTGCTGTTCCAGCGACTCAAAACAGGAACGTATCCCAGCATGCACCTTTGAGCTTGAATAATGGACTTGCTCTTTAGAAAATATTTCTAGCGGGAGACTGACCAAGACAGAGAGAGTTTGAAACGACCTCATCCCAGCGAGACCGGTTCTGAGACCAACAATGCTTATTTATGAATTCACTGACAACGAGAAAGAGAGGTGATGATGTCAGGAACGAGACAGCCAATAGGAAACGGAGCGCTTGCTCAGCTGACAGGGGGCTGGCCAATGAAACGAAGGCGCTGAGTAACGCGTGTGTCTTTCCGTTTCAAAGGCTGCACCTCGCAATAAACCCTGCTTCCTGTTTGTTTCATGCCACCCCCTTGACCTCACCCACTTCCTGCCGGATTACCTGCGTGATTCAGCTCACCTGTGACGGTGGCGCAATCCCGCTGGCTCTCCACCAGCCTGTTTATCTAGCTGTCTAGTTCCTTACCTGCATTGTGAAAGTGACAGACCGAGGATGGCTGTTCCACACCGCAGACAGAATTGATCATTCATTAACTGCTTTGGGGAGTCAGAAGGTTAACTGGCTCAATTAAACAATTTAGGACAACGGCGCCATAATCAAGTTTATGGCACCATAATGGCTATGGCAGCGCCGTCATTTAGATTGAATTGAGCCCGTGAAGCGAGGTTCACGAATCAGCCGTGGCTCCCCCGAGCCGGTGCCCCCCCCCCCCCCCCCCCTCACCCCCTGAGGTGGGTGTTAATGTGGACGGGTGCAGGAGCTCTCAGAATCACGCTCTGGAAAGAGAGGGCAGGGCTGGCTGACTAACAGGGGAGAGGGGAAGCGTTTCCTTCCTCAAATTAAAACTGGCAGCAGCTGTGAGCTTAACCCTTTCCTACTCCCGTCTCAGGACTGCTCAACTCAGCCCCCCCCCCCCCCCTCCCTCCTCACTTTGGAATTTCAGAACAATCTAATTGAGACGGGGTAGGGGGCGGGCAGTTACATATGCCTTTACTCAGCGCGCCCTGCGATTGGCTAGCGTGTCACAAAGCCTTTTCAGTTTTAAAATGTATTTCTGGAAGGGATCGGATCGCACGCCTGACTTTCAGGTAGTCTTGCACTTCCTGGAAACACTTACCTTGAAGCGCCTCTGATTCCTGTGTATTCACATCATATCACATAGCTGCTTAGCCAACACACGTGCACTTACACATGATTGCAATGTTAGTGTGCATTGTTACAATGCACTTAATGTGTCATGATATAACCCTAACCCTATCGCTAACCCATTTCCGATACAATTGTGTACTTACATATATCCTGCACGGTTAAGTGCATTGTGACTGTGTATAAGAATAATGTGTAAAACATAATGTAATTGTATGTAAAAATAATGTGATCTCTTGTAACAATTGTAAGTCGCCCTGGATAAAGGCGTCTGCTAAGAAATAAATAATAATAATAACCGTGGTGTTTCAGAACGGTGCGCTGCGCCTTTAAGAACAGAATCCTCCCCCCCCCCTTCCCCCCCTCCCCGAAGATTCCTGTCTGGAATGCTGGCACACTGACAGACTCCCACAGGGCATCCACACAGGTGCTGGGTATGGCACACAAACACAAACACAGGGACCACGGAGACGGTGTATCAAAGGGCAGATTGTAGACATGACGTGAGGACCAGGTGTACCATACTCACCGCCCCCACCTCACCCACCCACCCACCACCCCCAAAAAGAAAACATTCGTTTTTTAAGAATCCTGTGACAGAACTTAGTGTAAAGTATCACAGCCACTGTCTGTGCTGTAAAATATTATCAGTGTAAAACACCAAACCAGTAGCTTCCTCCCCCCCAGTTTGGTTTCCTGAGAGAAAATGGAGATGCAGCGGGGCTACGCTGTCATAACCTCCCTCTGCTGCAAGGAGCGAGCCCGTTTCAGTCGCTGAAGGGGTTCTGCGCGATGCAGAGAGCCGCTCCAGGTGGAGCAGGCACCTGGGTTGGGTTCAGATGCTTGACGTGACTGCTGTACTCCTCCAGGGGGCGGCACCTGGTGCAGTCTGGGAAACGCTTCATCCCTGGTCAGGTCAGACCTGTTTTCGTTCGGGCTGCAACCGCTAATTAAGACCGGGCGAGAGCACAGCTTACAAAACAGCATGTGCCGTGGCACGTGTGTGTCATTGTGAGACAAACACAGAGAGGCGTCTCTGAAAGGTGCGGTCAGGGAGGATCTCAGCGTTACCAGCTCGGTTTGTGATTTTAACCAGCTTGAATTGTTTTGAAGTTTTTTTTTTAACTTAATTTGTGATACTAGAAGTCTTCCTCAATGTCTGCAATAGATTCTAAAGGCACATTCCCAGGCTCCTAGCAAAACACAAATAAAATCAAATATCCACTTAGAATGAATGCACACAAAACAGAAAAGATACAGGGTGCTGCCTCCAGTCCAGGGCAGGCTTGAGGCATGGAGACTGAACTGCTCCCTCCCTCCCTCACCCCCCTAAGAGAAAGGGTGCTCCCTCCAGTCCAGAGCAGGCTTGAGGCATGGAGACTGAACTGCTCCCTCCCTCCCTCACCCCCCTAAGAGAAAGGGTGCTCCCTCCAGTCCAGGGCAGGCTTGAGGCACGGAGACTGAACTGCTCCCTCCCTCCCTCCCTCACCCCCCTAAGAGAAAGGGTGCTCCCTCCAGTCCAGGGCAGGCTTGAGGCATGGAGACTGAACTGCTCCCTCCCTCCCTCACCCCCCTAAGAGAAAGGGTGCTCCCTCCAGTCCAGGGCAGGCTTGAGGCATGCAGACTGAACCGCTCCCTCACCCTGTCATTTGAATCTGCTTACTCTGAAGCCAGGTCTCCTAATGATGGTAATTATCTGCTGGAGTAGCTTCTATGCCTGTCAGCACGCTGTGTTTATCAAGTCCCTGCTTTACACACTGTGACACTGCAGCCTGACTCAGCCAGAAACGTGTTTACAGGGCAGAGAGAGCCTGTCCATTATTATTACTATTATTATTATTATTATTATTATTATTATTATAGGAGGCTTTTTGTTGGAATATTAAAACAATACAGCATCTGTTTTAATTTGTAATATTAAATGAATGCAAATCAGGTTTAAAAAGGGTTTACAATGCTTTGTTTCCTAATATGCTTTACCAGACCTCTCTGTGCTTTACAATGCTTCACTATGCTTTACTAGACCTCTCTGTGCTTTACAATGCTTCCCTATGCTTTACCACACCTCTCTGTGCTTTACAATGCTTCCCTGTGCTTTACCAGACCTCTCTGTGCTTTACAATGCTTCCCTATGCTTTACCAGACCTCTCTGTGCTTTACAATGCTTCCCTATGCTTTACCAGACCTCTCTGTGCTTTACAATGCTTCCCTATGCTTTACCACACCTCTCTGTGCTTTATCACACTTTGCTGTGCTTTCACTCTGATAAGGGTTACGGATGATCCATTCAGAACAGTCCAGAGGTACTGCAATGGAACAGCTCCAGTACAGACTGACTTCCTGTCTGGGCTCCCGATGTGATCTCTTCATGCAAATTCCCCGCCTGTTGTTTTCAGTGCTGCCTGCAGGCTGGCTGTGATCAGACTGTCCCTGCTTCACACTGTCTGTCTGTAAAGCGTTTCCCGGCACTCAAGTCTCCCACAGATAAGCTGGAGCCGTGCCAAGCCTGTCTCAACTTTCCACAGCAGCACTGGAAGGTTCCTGCTGTTAGAAAGCACATCACATGCAAAGCCAGTGTGTCAGCGACGCCCGGCCCCCATCGCCACGGCTCTGGGTTCAAAATGAGAGGTGTGAAGATGATGGAGAGATTGATGATCATGACGTGTGTCTGCAGCACCCAAACTGTACAGAGCTGCTGGCCCAGCGTTTTGCATCGCTCTACAGAATGAACTGCTTCAGAAAGTCAAGCGAAAAGCCCGCTGAATAATGTTGCCTTGACATATTGAACTGCACGCCGCTTTGTAGTTTTACATCTACTTCACAAAAAAAAAAACTGACGATGATTGAAAAATGTGACATTTCGAAATCTAACACTGTACTACCAAGTCCAGGGCAGGCTTGAGGCATGGAGACTGAACTGCTCCCTCCCTCCCTCACCCCCCTAAAAGAAAGGGTGCTCCCTCCAGTCCAGGGCAGGCTTGAGGCATGGAGACTGAACTGCTCCCTCCCTCCCTCACCCCCCTAAGAGAAAGGGTGCTCCCTCCAGTCCAGGGCAGGCTTGAGGCATGGAGACTGAACTGCTCCCTCCCTCCCTCACCCCCCTAAGAGAAAGGGTGCTCCCTCCAGTCCAGGGCAGGCTTGAGGCATGGAGACTGAACTGCTCCCTCCCTCCTTCACCCCCCTAAGAGAAAGGGTGCTCCCTGCAGTCCAGGGCAAGCTTGAGGCATGGAGACTGAACTGCTCCCTCCCTCCCTCACCCCCCTAAGAGAAAGGGTGCTCCCTGCAGTCCAGGGCAAGCTTGAGGCACGGAGACTGAACTGCTCCCTCCCTCCCTCACCCCCCTAAGAGAAAGGGTGCTCCCTCCAGTTCAGGGCAAGCTTGAGGCATGGAGACTGAACTGCTCCCTCCCTCCCTCACCCCCCTAAGAGAAAGGGTGCTCCCTGCAGTCCAGGGCAAGCTTGAGGCACGGAGACTGAACTGCTCCCTCCCTCCCTCACCCCCCTAAGAGAAAGGGTGCTCCCTCCAGTCCAGGGCAGGCTTGAGGCATGGAGACTGAACTGCTCCCTCCCTCCCTCACCCCCCTAAGAGAAAGGGTGCTCCCTCCAGTCCAGGGCAGGCTTGAGGCATGGAGACTGAACTGCTCCCTCCCTCCCTCACACCCCTAAGAGAAAGGGTGCTCCCTCCAGTTCAGGGCAGGCTTGAGGCATGGAGACTGAACTGCTCCCTCCCTCCCTCACCCCCCTAAAAGAAAGGGTGCTCCCTGCAGTCCAGGGCAGGCTTGAGGCATGCAGACTGAACTGCTCCCTCCCTCCCTCAACCCCCTAAGAGAAAGGGTGCTCCCTCCAGTCCAGGGCAGGCTTGAGGCATGCAGACTGAACTGCTCCCTCCCTCCCTCACCCCCCTAAGAGAAAGGGTGCTCCCTGCAGTCCAGGGCAGGCTTGAGGCATGCAGACTGAACTGCTCCCTCCCTCCCTCAACCCCCTAAGAGAAAGGGTGCTCCCTCCAGTCCAGGGCAGGCTTGAGGCATGCAGACTGAACTGCTCCCTCCCTCCCTCAACCCCCTAAGAGAAAGGGTGCTCCCTCCAGTCCAGGGCAGGCTTGAGGCATGGAGACTGAACTGCTCCCTCCCTCCCTCACCCCCCTAAGAGAAAGGGTGCTCCCTCCAGTCCAGGACAGGCTTGAGGCACAGAGACTGAACTGCTCCCTCCCTCCCTCCCTCACCCCCCTAAGAGAAAGGGTGCTCCCTCCAGTCCAGGGCAGGCTTGAGGCATGGAGACTGAACTGCTCCCTCCCTCCCTCAACCCCCTAAGAGAAAGGATGCTCCCTCCAGTCCAGGGCAAGCTTGAGGCATGGAGACTGAACTGCTCCCTCCCTCCCTCACCCCCCTAAGAGAAAGGGTGCTCCCTCCAGTCCAGGGGAGGCTTGAGGCATGGAGACTGAACTGCTCTCTCCTTCCCCCCCCCCCAAGAGAAAAGGGCACGACATCTTGAACTCTCTCTGTGTGAGAACAGGGTTCGATACCAGACTGAGGAATGTGACTGTGGTTGGAGTGTCTGAGATTATGTAGGCAGGTTGGCACAGCTTCAAAAAAGCACAGGGAGAGTCACGGAGGCCGGGCCAGGTACCCGCCTCCTCTTCCAGACAACAATACAAAAATCAAGCAGGTGTTTGTGCCGTCTGCACAGCAGAGATCACAAAGCAAGGCCTGTCTGAGGAGGCTAGCTTCAGGGCTGCTGGTGAGCTCAGCGGGGTCACAGCCCTGCATGCTACAAACCCTGCCACCTTTCCACTGGAGTTCACTCCCATTTTAATGTTTTGTTTTTGTGGTGAACGCTGCTGTGATTGTTTGAAAAGGCGCGCTGCATGCAAATTGCTTTTAATGACCTCTTATTTCAGGATGTTTATTTGCACTGCGCTAGTTTGTTTTTTCGTTTCCTGATCCCCTCCCTTGCAGTGTTTTTGCCCCGGGACGGTTCTGCCCTGAGCTCTTGCATGCCTTCATGGAAGCTGGATGCGGTTTGTAATCCACAGCTGTTGTTTTGCAGCTTTGCTGTTGGTTAGGAATCTGATGAACTGTCTTTGGCATTTTTGATTGAAACCGACTGGCAGTTTGTTTAATATTATTATTATTTATTTCTTAGCAGACGCCCTTATCCAGGGCGACTTACAATTGTTACAAGATATCACATTATTTTTACATACAATTACCCATTTATACAGTTGGGTTTTTACTGGAGCGATCTAGGTAAAGTACCTTGCTCAAGGGTACAGCAGCAGTGTCCCCCCACCTGGGATTGAACCCACGACCCTCCAGTCAAGAGTCCAGAGCCCTGACCACTACTCCACACTGCTGCTCAATTATCTCCCCTCCAGTCTCCCCGTTAAGTTTCCTATCTATGGTTCCAAAGCATACTGTGTCTGTTTTGTTTCAAAGTTACGTCAGGGCGACTTCTCGAACTCCACAGAGTTCACTCAAATTTCCAAAAACTGAAATACAGCCCATCTCTGTAAAAGTGTGTGCTACATGTGGCACTGGGTTCTGAATTTAATCTAGCCATAGGTATCCAGTATATTTCGAATTTAAGGTCACGCGAAAGTGTGTGCTACATGTGGCATGTTTTGCTTGTTTGACACAGCCAGGGTTTGAAGTGTATTGAACAGCCCAGCCTGAGAGAATTAACCTGGGGGCGGGGCGGGGGGGGGGTCTGCGGTCTGACTCACCATATTTGGATTTCTATTATTTAGAGACAGCTGTTTGAGGTTTTTCTTTCTTTTTTCTCTCTCATTTCTCTCTCTTTTCTTTTCTGCTGTTTCAGACTCTACTCTCCTCTCTCTCTCTCTCTCTCTCAATTCAATTCAATTCAATTCAAATTGGCTTTATTGGCATGACAATAAAAATAATTGTGTTGCCAAAGCACATACATGGCATAACCAACTCAAATATACAGACAAAGAATTTTTCTTAATACTAACAGTATCCCTCCTCCCTCTATATTAATACAGTAAACAGGATCCCTCCCTTCCCCTCTATATCAAACAGTACCCCCTTCCCCCCTCTATATTAAACAGAATCCCCCCTCCCTCAATTATACAATACCCCCTCCCTCCCTCCCTCCCTCCCTCTTTCTATATTAAACAGAATCCCTCCCTCCCTCCCTCTCTCTTTTCCCTCTCTAGTGTGACGTGTTCACGGTCTGTCCCTCAGGCTATGACAGGTCTCCACGTATTGACCAGCCAGTCTGGCTGTGTGTTTGTCTTCCCCCAGCAGGATTGACAGCTTCTGGGTATCACACATTTTTGGGAATTCTGGGACTAAATCACAGAATTTGGGGAAGAAAATGTCCCTTATGTTTTTATATTTTTCACAGTGTGTCAGGAAGTGAATCTCTGTCTCGACCTCTCCTGTCTCTCTCTCTCTCTGCTGTTTCAGACTCTACTCTCCTCTCTCTCTCTCTCTCTCTGCTGTTTCAGACTCTACTCTCCTCTCTCTCTCGCTCTCTCTCTCTCTCTGCTGTTTCAGACTCTGCTCTCCTCTCTCTCTCTCTCTCTCTGCTGTTTCAGACTCTACTCTCCTCTCTCTCTCTCTCTCTCTCTCTCTCTGCTGTTTCAGACTCTACTCTCCTCTCTCTCTCTCTCTCTGCTGTTTCAGACTCTACTCTCCTCTCTCTCTCGCTCTCTCTCTCTCTCTGCTGTTTCAGACTCTGCTCTCCTCTCTCTCTCTCTCTCTCTCTCTCTCTCTCTCTGCTGTTTCAGACTCTGCTCTCTCTCTCTCTCTCTCTCTCTCTCTCTCTCTCTCTCTCTCTCTCTCTGCTGTTTCAGACTCTACTCTCCTCTCACTCTCGCTCTCTCTCTCTCTGCTGTTTCAGACTCTACTCTCCTCTCTCTCTCTCTCTCTGCTGTTTCAGACTCTACTCTCCTCTCTCTCTCGCTCTCTCTCTCTCTCTCTGCTGTTTCAGACTCTGCTCTCCTCTCTCTCTCTCTCTCAAATTCAAATTCAAATTCAAATTGGCTTTATTGGCATGACAATAAAAATAATTGTGTTGCCAAAGCACATACATGGCATAACCAACTCAAATATACAGACAAAGAATTTTTCTTAATACTAACAGTATCCCTCCTCCCTCTATATTAATACAGTAAACAGAATCCCTCCCTTCCCCTCTATATCAAACAGTACCCCCTTCCCCCCTCTATATTAAACAGAATCCCCCTCCCTCCCTCTATTAAACAGAATCCCCCCTCCCTCAATTAAACAATACCCCCTCCCTCTCTCCCTCCCTCTTTCTATATTAAACAGAATCCCTCCCTCCCTCCCTCTCTCTTTTCCCTCTCTAGTGTGACGTGTTCACGGTCTGTCCCTCAGGCTATGACAGGTCTCCACGTATTGACCGGCCAGTCTGGCTGTGTGTTTGTCTTCCCCCAGCAGGATTGACAGCTTCTGGGTATCACACATTTTTGGGAATTCTGGGACTAAATCACAGAATTTGGGGAAGAAAATGTCCCTTATGTTTTTATATTTTTCACAGTGTGTCAGGAAGTGAATCTCTGTCTCGACCTCTCCTGTCTCACAGTGACCACAGTGCCTGTTCTCCCTGGCCAGCCAGGTTTGCCTCTGTCGGCCTTTTTCAATGGCCAGGTTGTGGTCACTGAGCCGGTATTTGGTCAGGATCTGCCTCTGCTTTGTGTTTCTGACAGTTACCAGGTATTCTGCCAGGGTGTAATTTCTATTTAGGGTTCGATAGCACTCTAGTTTGTTTTGTGTTTTAGTGTTTGTATCCCAATGGTCCAGATAGGAGTGTTTCAGGTGTTTTATAATTTGGTTGACACTAATTGGAATTGTTTTTGCAGTGCTGTCCTGAAGCTGACTGATGTCAGTGTTGCTCAGCTCAGTGAGCTTCAGGACCAGCTGGCTGAGGGGACTCTTTTCTGGGCTGAGCTCTTGGTATTGCAGGGCTTTATGATGGAGTGAGTTTGGGTCACTAGTTTTTAGATGAATCCAGTATTTTAATGCTCTTTTTTGGATGTTAATAATCAATGGATAAAGGCCTAATTCAGCCCTGCATGCATTGTTTGGTGTTTTTCTTTGTAATCTCATGATGTTTTTACAGAACTCTGCATGCAGGGTTTCTGTGGGGTGTTTGTCCCATTTTGTGTAGTCCTGGTTGGTGATTGGACCCCACACTTCACTGCCATAGAGAGCAATTGGCTGAATTACACTTTCAAAAATTTTGAGCCAAATTTTGACGGGGGGATTTATATTGTAGAGCCTCCTCTTTATGGCATAAAAAGCCCTGCGTGCTTTCTCCTTTAGTGCATTCACTGCCAGGTTAAAGCTCCCTGACGCACTGATGGTCAGACCCAGGTATGTGTAGCTGCTGGTGTGCTCTAGGGTGGTGTTACCTAGAGTGAAGTGGTACTTATTTCCCTGAGATCTGGCTTTCTTCTGGAATATCATGACTCTGGTCTTGTTCATGTTTACTGCCAGGGCCCAGGTCTGACAGTACTGCTCTAGCAGTGCCAGGCTCTGCTGCAGCCCCTGCTCTGTGGGTGACAGCAGGACCAGGTCATCTGCATAGAGCAGAAACTTGACTTCAGTGTCATGTAGAGTGAGGCCAGGGGCTGCAGACTGCTCCAACACTGTGGCCAGCTCATTGATATAGATGTTGAACAGTGTTGGGCTCAGACTGCAGCCCTGTCTCACCCCACGCCCTTGTGTGAAGAATTCTGTTCTTTTGTTGCCAATTTTCACACCACACTTATTTTCTGAGTACATCGATTTTATGATGTCATAGACTTTACCCCCTACACCACTTTGAAGAAGTTTAAGAAATAGTCCTTTATGCCAAATTGAATCAAATGCCTTTTTAAAGTCTATAAAGCAAGCGAATATTTTTCCTTTATTAGTTTGATGGACGTGTTTATTGATTAGGGTGTGTAGGGTGTAAACATGATCAGAAGTGCGGTGTTTTGGTAGAAATCCAATCTGACTCTTACTCAGGACACTGTGTTCGGTAAGGAAGGCCAGTATCCGGGCGTTAATGATACTGCAGAACACCTTCCCCAGATTACTGCTCACACAGATGCCCCGGTAGTTATTGGGGTCGAATTTGTCTCCACTTTTATATATGGGTGTTATAAGCCCTTGGTTCCAGGTCTCAGGGAAATACCCAGCTCTCAGTACAAGATTGAGGAGTTTGAGCAGGGCCTCCTGCAGCTTGGGGCTGCTGTGTTTGAGCATCTCAGCGTTGATGCTGTCAGGTCCACTTGCTTTTTTTGATTTGAGGGCCTTGAGTTTATCATTCAGCTCCTCCACCGTGATTGGGGTGTCTAGGGGGTTCTGATTGTCCTTAATACAGGATTCTAAATTTTTTAGTTTTTCACAAATGGCATTTTGAGTTTTTTGTTCTTTGTTTTGTATTTCTTTGTAAAGGTTTTCAAAATGTTTTTTCCAAATGTTTCCATTTTGGATGGCCAATTCTTCTTTTTTTGTTGAATTTAGGTTGTTCCAGGTTTCCCAAAAATGATTTTGGTTTATTGACTCCTCAATTTCGCTGAGTTGTTTATTAATATGGTCTTGTTTTTTATTTCTTAGAGTGTGTTTGTATTGATTCAGTGCCTCACAGTATCTGAGGCGTAAATCTGGGCTGTCTGGATCTTTATGTTTTTGATTGGATAGCTGTCTTAGTTTTTCCCTTCTAGTTTTACATTCTTCATCAAACCACTTTTCTTTGAATTTATTCTTTTGGTTGTTTTTCCGATTTACTATTTTTAATTTAGATTTTTCTGCTGCTTTTCTAAATATGTTATTCAAATCTTTTACAGCCAGAGTTACTCCTGTTTTTGTGTGTTGATACTGTGTGTTTTGAAATGTGTGTATTAGGGTTTCTATTTCATTGGTGCCAATTGCTTCTTTGTATATTTCTGTGCTGTTTGGAGCCCATCTGTAGGAATGGTTTAGATTGTACAGCTTACAGGGCTGTGTCTGTGTGTTGTTGATCTGCTCTGTTCTTTTTATGAACACAGTGATTTGACTGTGATCTGACAGGGGGGTTTGTGGTCTGACAGTGAATGCATTAATAAAGGAGGGGTCCAGGTCAGTGATGGCATAGTCCACCACACTGTTACCAAGAGCTGAGCTGTATGTAAACCTACCTAAAGAGTCCCCTCTGATCCTGCCATTCATGATATAGAGGCCTAGGCCTTGACAGAGATTCAATAATTGTCTCCCATTTTTATTTACCACACTGTCATGGCTATTCCTGTTTGTGGTCATGTGCGTGTGGTACAGAGGGGATTGTCCGAATATGTGGCTGTTCCCCTGTGTGTTCATGAAGTCAGGCAGAGTGCCTGTTCTGGCATTAAAGTCACCGCAGAGCAGCACACTTCCCTGGGCCTGGAAGTGGCAGATCTCTGTCTGGAGATCATGGAAGGTGTCTTCCTTGTAATAAGGGGAGTCCGATGGGGGGATGTAGGCTGCACACAGGTAGATATCTGTTTGGCAGGTGACAATGCTATTACTCATTTTTAGCCACAGGTGGGTCTCTCCTGTTCTTATTGGTCTAATAGAGTCGGTGAGCTCCTCTCTGTACCACACAATGATCCCCCCTGAGTCTCTGCCACGTTTTACGTGTGAGTGTTTCAGGGAGGGCACTATAATCTCCCTGTAGCCTGAGGGACAGTGAGTGGACACATCAGCACGGCACCACGTCTCGTGGAGAATAATTATATCTATGTTATTTATATTTCTGATGAATTCAGGGTCTGTGCTCTTCAGCCCAAACACTGACGAACACAAACCCTGAATATTCCAGGAGCTAATTGTAAGCGATCTCATATTTATAATTTAAGCTATTTATAATTATTATCTAGAATAAAATATAATGTCAGAAACATTGAACATAAATCAGTAACATGTTTTACACTATTAAGTATTTTCTTATTATTTGTATTATTTTCTTATTCTAATTATTATTAGTTGTACATTTCTTTTCTAATACATTTAGAGTGGGGTGTACTTAGCTCATGATTTTGAAAATTAAGTTCAGGAGCTGCCGTATCTCCCCCATCTCAGAGCTGACTAGGGTCCTTGGTTTGGAAGCAGCTGCTGCATAGCTGTGTTGCTGCTGCTCTGTCTGACTGCTGTGCTGGAGCTGCTGCTGTTCCTGGATCCCTCTGGGCTGGGCTCTGTTGGGCTGGGTCCCTCTGGGCTGGGCTCTGCTGGGCTGGGTCCCTCTGGGCTGGGCTCTTCTGCTCTGTTGTAGTGTGTGCTGCCAGTGTCCAGGCTGCAGAGGCTGGTGTTCTTGGGGGGGTCTCCTCGTAAGCACAGGGCTGCGCTGTCCTTGGTGGTGGTCCGGTGTGCTCCTGTTTCGGGGGTGGCTGGCGGGGTCTCGGCCCATGGCAGTGTCCTTTAGGTTTTTGGCGAAGATCCTAACGCCTTCCTGGTCGAGGTGTACATGGTCGTACAGGTGCAGCGTGCTCAGGGTGGGGTGGTGTGCCAAGTGGACATTAGGCAGAAGGGCACAGCCTCTGGAGATGTCACTGTTGATCCTCTGAATAGTGTGCTGGGGGACGTCCTCTCTGGGCAGCAGGGTGGAGATCACTATCTTCGCACCAGGGAACTCCTTTGTGGCCTTCTCCGCTACTCTCCTTACCGACTCGGCCACATCTTCCCCCTGAGAGCCCAGGTCGTTGGTGCCAGTGTGGATGATAATGTGCTCGGGGTCTCTCAGGGTCGACTGGCACAGCAGCTGGAGCGCCCTTTCTGTAGTTGGGCACCAGAATTTTGCTACCCGGCTGCTGGGGAAGAGTCTTCGCTGGTTCAAGTACTTCCCGTTGGAGTCGATAAGAATGGCTACCTTGGAGCTGTATATTTTATTAGCCTGTCTACTCGAGGGAGTCTGTGTCTCTGGGGCAGTGTGTGTGATGTGGGAGGGAGGGGCAGTGTGTGTGGTGGGGGAGTGGGGGGTAGTGTGTGTGGTGGGGGGAGGGAGTGTCTCACTGTCGGGGTGTGCTGGGGGAGTGGGGTGTGTGTTTGGATCAGTGTGTGTGGTGGGGGAGTGGGGGGTAGTGTGTGTGGTGGGGGAGTGGGGGGTAGTGTGTGTGGTGGGGGGGAGTGTCTCACTGTCGGGGTGTGCTGGGGGAGTGGGGTGTGTGTTTGGATCAGTGTGTGTGTGGGATGATGTGGTGTGTGTATCGGTGTCGGTGTCAGTCAGACAGGCCCTGCTTGCTGGAGCTCCTGTGTTCTTGGGCTGGCTGTGGTGTTGCTGTTCTGGGTGGGGGGGAGGAGGTGTGACTCTGAGTAGCTGCTCTCTCAGGCTCTGTATGCTCCTCTCTTTGCGCTGCAGCTCCTCTCTCAGCTTGGCCAGCTCGTTTCTCAGGGCCTCGTTGTCCTGCCGCAACTCTCCCATCTCAGCTCCCAGCTCCCTGATGGAAGCCCTGGCCTCGTTCCTCACCTGCCTCACCTCGTCTCTTATCTGCTGCACGAGGTCGTTCTCTGTCAGCGTGGTCAGGGTGAGCTCCTTGAATTCTGCAAACTCCACCTCCAGCAGTGAGAGGCATTCCTTCAAGTGCTGCACTGTGCTGGGCAGTCTGGGGGTGAGCGGGGGGGTGCGGGGGGCTGCAGTGGGGGAGCTGCAGGGGGCTGTGTCTGCAGTGTGGGGGCTGCAGGGGGCTGTGTCTGCGGTGTGGGGAGCTGGCTGCTGTTCTGGATCTAGTACCTCTGGATTTTTTTTCTCCTTCTCAGCCAGTTCTTTTAGAGCCTGGAAATCTTTCTCGAATAGTTCTAGGCTGGCCTCAGTTCCCTGAATCATAATAGTGCCATTATAAAACACATTGATGCTGAGCCTTGTGCTGTCAGGGTCAGTTTCGTCTCCTATACGCAGTTGCCTTCCTTTGCAAATCCCTCCCAGCTTGATATTACTATGTGCTGTGCAGAGGGCTGTGTGCCAGGCAGTGGGGTGCTGTGTATAGAACAGCAGGTTGGTTTTGGTCCTCTTGCCCCCAGCCAGGCTGCAGTCTGTTATCAGTGTCTCTGGGGACTCCTTCATTAGCTTGTTCTTATACAGCTTCTTTGCCTTTGCACTGGTGACCTCATCAGGGTATCGGATTACACTGCTAGTCTGGCCCCTCCCACTCTGCAGGTCTAAATTGATACATTTATCCATTCCGACCAACTGTCAAAAACCAACCGGTTTCAGCTGCTTTCAGTGACTGAGAGTTTTTAGCTATTAGGTTTTAGTTAATTTGTTATATTAAAAAGGCTTACCTTTTATTTTCCTCTTCAGTTCTTTTCTTTTTCTTTCTTTCTGTTTATTTCAATTTGTCTGTTTCTTTCTATTTCTTTCTGTTTCTTTCTCTTTCTTTCTCTTTATTTCTCTTTCTTTCTGTTTCTTTCTGTTTCTTTCTTTCTTTCTCTTTCTTTCTTGTTTAATTTTCCTGGAGGTCTTATTTCTTTTCTTTTCCTCTTCAGTTCAGTTCTTTTCTTTTGCTTTCTTTCTATTTCTTTCTTTCTCTTTCTTTCTTTCTTTCTTTCTTTCTTGTTTAATTGTTTAATTTTTCCTGGATGTCTTATTTCTGTAGTAAAAGTTTTCCATTTGTTTTTTATTTGTTCTTACTGATTTATATTCTCAATTCTCACAATTAAATTTACTCTAGATTAACATTTTTTTAGTTTAAATTAAGAGCTCATCTTGCTGCTGCTGTCTCTCTCTCTCTCTCTCTCTCTCTCTCTCTCTCTCTCTCTGCTGTTTCAGACTGCTCTTCTCTCTCTCTCTCTCTCTCTCTCTCTCTCTCTCTCTCTCTATCTCTCTCTCTCTCTCAGACTCTGCTCTCCTGGGGGTATTGCTTCATATTTTTTTCCCAGAGGCGGACAGTGTCAGCTTGTTTATTCAAAGCTTGTATTTTTAAACTGTTCCAGAAACCCTAATCCATGGCTGGAAAGCCCCGTCTGAGAGACTCACAGCTCTCCAACCACCTGTGTGGAAATGCGAGTCGAGGTTCTCACACAGACCCGCTTTTAAATAGAAAACTGTAAACAAACAAACGAATGTTATACGGCTAAAGTGATTCCCCCTTCAAATTAAGATAACCATGGCTAGCATTTTTGTGTGTGTGTGTGGTGCGAGACTATAATGGGACCCAATATGGATAATATCACAATTCGGTTAATATCACTAAGATATATTCCAAATTAACCCATTAAATCAAACGCAGACTCGGTATTTGTGTAGTCTGATACGTTACATGTAGCACCCCAGTGTGTTTAATTATTACAAACACGCACAGTACAGCAGACTTCACATCATTAAAACACACAGATGTTTATATAGCTCTGGAAAAAATTAAGAGACCACTGCAAAATGATCAGTTTCTCTGGTTTTACTATTTCTAGGTATGTGTTTGGGTAAAATGAACATTTTTGTTTTATTCTATAAACTACTGACAACGTTTCTCCCAAATTCCAAATAAAAATATTGTCATTTAGAGCATTTATTTGCAGAAAATGACAACTGGTCAAAATAACAAAAAAGATGCAGTGTTGTCAGACCTCGAATAATGCAAAGAAAATAAGTTCACATTCATTTTTAAACAACACAATACTAATGTTAAAGTTTTCTTCCAGGACAACCTTGTACTTGGCTTGATTCATGCCAAATCTGCCCGATTCCAGCCTTGCTGAAGCACCCCCAGATCATCACCGATCCTCCACCAGATTTCACAGTGGGTGCGAGACACTGTGGCTTGTAGACCTCTCCAGGTCTCCGTCTAACCATTAGACGACCAGGTGTTGGGCAAAGCTGAAAATTGGACTCATCTGGGGGTGCTTCAGCAAGGCTGGAATCGGGCAGATTTGTCTTTGTGAAGGACGCATGAATCAAGCCAAGTACAAGGTTGTCCTGGAAGAAAACTTGCTTCCTTCTGCTCTGACAATGTTCCCCAACTCTGAGGATTGGTTTTTCCAGCAGGACAATGCTCCATGCCACACAGCCAGGTCAATCAAGGTGTGGATGGAGGACCACCAGATCAAGACCCTGTCATGGCCAGCCCAATCTCCAGACCTGAACCCCATTGAAAACCTCTGGAATGTGATCAAGAGGAAGATGGATGGTCACAAGCCATCAAACAAAGCCGAGCTGCTTGAATTTTTGCGCCACGAGTGGCATAAAGTCACCCAACATCAGTGTGAAAGACTGGTGGAGAGCATGCCAAGACGCATGAAAGCTGTGCTTGAAAATCAGGGTTATTCCACCAAATACTGATTTTTGAACTCTTCCTAAGTTAAAACATTAGTATTGTGTTGTTTAAAAATGAATATGAACTTATTTTCTTTGCATTATTCGAGGTCTGACAACACTGCATCTTTTTTGTTATTTTGACCAGTTGTCATTTTCTGCAAATAAATGCTCTAAATGACAATATTTTTATTTGGAATTTGGGAGAAATGTTGTCAGTAGTTTATAGAATAAAACAAAAATGTTCATTTTACCCAAACACATACCTATAAACAGTAAAACCAGAGAAACTGATAATTTTGCAGTGGTCTCTTAATTTTTTCCAGAGCTATATATATATGTGTGTGTGTGTGTGTGTGTGTGTGTCTGTGTGTGTGTGTGTGTGTGTGTGTGTGTGTGTGTGTCTGTGTGTGTGTGTGTGTGTGTGTGTGTGTGTGTGTGTGTCTGTGTGTGTGTGTGTGTGTGTGTGTGTGTGTGTGTGTGTGTGTATTTAAACAACGAAAAATATGCTTGCAAAAATAATACTCGATAGAAATAAAAAAAAATACGACTTCGAGGTTGGAAATGACAGTGTTAGCTTAACGCATAACAAATATAGCCTTATATATATATATATATTGCATATTACATCTGACGCTTCCTTGCGGCGCAGTCGTAATTATACGCCCCCCCCCCCCCCCGTGGATTAAACTAGCACACAGACAAACATGAACCCGACATCTGACCCTACAGGCTTTTTTAAGAAAAAAAGAAAAAAAAAAATTGAATAACAAATTCCAGTTCCCGTAAACCGGGAGGAGGGAAGAGGGGGTTTTCGGAACTATAGTGACTCACCACTTTTCTTTTTTATGACTCTTCCCGCCCCCCAAGCAGCGAATCTATCCAAGTCATGCGTGCCTCCGCCAAAACTTTAACCACCTCACAGCTGCTAAACCCGGCCAGCGTCGCTCCAACCAGCGCGGGCTTTGAAATGGAGCGACTGCGGGGGTTTGGACAAACAGACAAGACTTTTAAACATTTTTATGCATTACGAGCATGACTCTGGTAAGTGTTAGTGTGTTTGTGCCAGCGCTAGGCGTGGGAAACACATGACTTTTTTGATTCACTGAGGTTTGTTTTGCACCAGGTGCAAAATCTAAAACTACTAATGATTCACAAACACACAGATTACTAGTCTAAATTTAACAACCCGTCGCTCCTGCTGTTTTTGCTGCGCATTTGAAATGAAACCGCTGAAACATTCCCACTTTGTGTTTTAATAGCATAATTTGCACTTACTGTAAACTACACTATAGTGAAAACATTGAGCTGGCATTGTAACCCTGGAACACCTGCAAGTCATTCAACAATACCCCAAATTATACAAATCAACTATCGTTTTCAAACAGGACTTCAAGACTCTCAATTCAAACCCAATTCAAGGCTACAGACCTTTCCTTTAATGTGCCCAATTATTTTACCCCCTTGCTTTCCTCCCCAGTTCAGAACATCCAATCATTCCTTCCCCTGCCCTCAGCAATTCCCCGCACAGCTGCTGAGGAGGACTGAAGGTC
Source organism: Acipenser ruthenus (assembly GCF_902713425.1). Lineage (NCBI taxonomy): Eukaryota > Metazoa > Chordata > Actinopteri > Acipenseriformes > Acipenseridae > Acipenser > Acipenser ruthenus. The sequence continues at coordinate 1,152,104 of NC_081222.1, forward strand.
CAGCGGGCGTCCTCCGATCCCACAACCGAGCCAGCTTCCTCTTCCACACTCAGGAACTCCAGAGGGGATGTGAGCACGCTACCGCCCCCTGGAGGTGAAGCCCTGCAGGTGTCCGCTCTCCAGGCGCCCGGCCAGCAGGATTCGCTGCGGCGCGATGAGGAGAAACAGTCCCTGCCGGTTTCTGGACACAGCTGCACACATTTCATTCCTGTCTCTTGAAGGCAAAGCTCCCATCTTCTAAACTCTTGATCAGTTCCAGGACAGACCAAACACACCCACTTCCCCAGAGCCGGCATTCGCAACCAGGATCTGAACCCACCTGTGCATTCAGAGTTCTGCAGGGCTCGGTGCACAGGGAACGGACCGGAGATCAGAACCACCTGGCTCAAAATCAAAGCAACGAAATAATGACTGATGATTTAATAAGCCAAACCGGAAAGGATTGTCTAAAAGTTCTGAAATATTTTTGGAAAGAAATGACTATGATCATCCAAAAATATAAGTAACAGTTACGTCCTGATATGATTCTTATTGGAGACTTCTTTTAAAATAAAAATGACGAGCAGGGTTGAAAAACAAGACTCCTTTTATTCCAAACTAAAACTAAAACTAAAACTGTGATCTCCCGTCTCCCAGTCCCTTAACTCTAACCACTAGGCCACCCCACTTCCTGGTCACATAGTCAGTGAAGTCAGTAGTGTCTGAGTTGTGTATGAAATTCAGACTCCAAAGAAACCATGAAGTAATTTGACTGTAATATCTGGTATCAATAAAATATAATAAGTTTCTAACACAGCTGAATCAAGCTTCTTTTTTTTCAATTCCATGAGCAATGGGCATTTTATTTATTTATTGAATACAAAGTTAATGCACAGAAACTGGGGGGGGGGGGGAGACCTCTCAGATGTTAATCAAAAAATGATGGTACCTCCAGACTGAGACGCATTCCTCAGCTGTGAAGCAGCGTTCAAAAGCTTGTACGCTCCGTGACTGAGCTCAGAGGTGAGTAATGGCCCAGTCACATTCCCACGAGAGTCCCAGCACAGGCAGACAGCTACCTTCTCATTAAAAAAAAACAAAACTCAAAAATCAAAAGTGTTGCTGTCGACTTATTGGCTTCTAAATACACACCACTGGCTTTCCCTGCTCCAGCCATGAAAGTCATCCTTCTGGTCTATCCTGAACTTTTAAACTGAGTCTGTTAAAGTGAGTCAGGCCTGGTCCTCGGTGATTTGTTTAAGAGCCGATAAGCTTGGACGAGTCAGGATTGGTCAGTCTCTCTGCTTGTTGTGTTGTGATCTGCTCCAGATCTCATAAAGCTAAGTTGAATCAGGGCCAGCGTTGGTCCGCACACGCCTTGGGTCCTGTTTTTACAGGCCTGGTTTGCTGTGCTGTACCCGATGGCTGTTGAGAACAGTTTGTTAACGGGCGCTGTGGGGAACACGCACACGCGCGTTTGAGAAAACCGTCCTCAGTGAACGCCACAGCAGCAGAAAGGTGAAGAGCGAAAATCAAATGAGCCGCAGTGAGTCTGGTCAGCTGGGCTTTTGCAAGGAGTAATTATTATTATTACTTATTTCTTAGCAGACGCCCTTATCCAGGGCGACTTACAAGATATCACATTATTTTTACATACAATTACCCATTTATACAGTTGGGTTTTTACTGGAGCAATCTAGGTAAAGTACCTTGCTCAAGGGTACAGCAGCAGTGTCCCCCACCTGGGATTGAACCCACGACCCTCCGGTCAAGAGTCCAGAGCCCTAACCACTACTCCACACTGCTGCCCCATAATTACAGCATCTTTTAAAATAAAATATTAATTGATTGATCTTTTGACTAATTAGTAATAGGGGCAGCAGTGTGGAGTAGTGGTTAGGGCTCTGGACTCTTGACCGGAGGGTCGTGGGTTCAATCCCAGATGGGGGACACCGCTGCTGTACCCTTGAGCAAGGTACTTTACCTAGATTGCTCCAGTAAAAACCCAACTGTATAAATGGGTAATTGTATGTAAAAATAATGTGATATCTTGTAAGTCGCCCTGGATAAGGGCGTCTGCTAAGAAATAAATAATAATAATAGGACAGTTAGCAATCCAGGGTGTTGCAATTCATCTGTTTGCTAAATCCTAGCCCTTTTAAAACTGAAACTTGTTTAATAATACTGTCCAGAGATCGGAGTCACTATCAGTTTCCTTCAAAGTCCTTCTCCAAACGCAGTAATCAGTTCCCACTACAATAAAATGTATTAAGTTGATGTTTTAGCCACGAGATTGAGGAATATAGTCATGGAATTAAAGAAAGGAACCTTCTGAGAGTGCAAATGGGGAGCACTTAGATCTGCGCACCAACATGGATGAGAGGGACGTTTTATAGCGTGGCACCGACAGAGACGTTTCCAAGCAAAGATCAGAGATTGAGAAGCTGAACTAGGAAAAGAAAAAAAAAACCTGATTTCAAAACCAAAACATTAAAATAGAAACGGGAAGTGAAACTGAAGTCAAAGGAATTTTTAAAAACAATGTGACAAACAAACTCATCACAGGACAGTGTGTGTGTGTGTGTGTGTGTGTGTGTGTGTGTGTGTGTGTGTGTGTGTCTGTGTGTGTGTGCGTGTCTGCGTGTCTGTGTGTGTGTGTTTATGTCATATTTTTACACAAAAATCATGCGATTCAGAAACCGACCACATCCCATGACTGTAGCTTCCTAATTTGGCCTCTTTTAAAAACATTAATCACAACGGAATTTTTCAATTTTTTTTCCCTTTACATTGTGACTCTATATGCTCGGGTCTGTTGTAAGGCTGCTCTTGTGGTTTGGGAGATAGTTGAGAAACCTGCCGGCTCCATTGACGTCAAACACGAACCCAACGACTCCTTAAAGGGAGGGGAAGGTTTTTAATTTAACCCTTCCCTTCCCCGATCAGCAGTTTTATATATAGAGAAAGGAATCGTAATTGCCTTTCAGAAGTATTAAATCCGTTCCTTCATTTGTTGATTTCAAAAGAAGAGTCTGTCCTCCCCTCACCTTTACAATCGAGTGCCCCCCCCCCCTCAATGGCATTTGACTTCGGCGCTTCGGGGTGTTTTAAAATCCAATTGGAAGTGACGTCAAGGGTCACGTGTAAATTTTCATTGTCAGTTTCAAACAGCGTTTAAAAGCCCCGCGCTGTGGAGCTTCATTGTGATTGGTCACAGTTTCGAGTTTATTTTTTACACGCTGTCAATTCACGCAACTGCCCAGTTTAACCGCGTTAAATAACAAACAAAAACAAAAAAAAAACACAAGAAAAGAAAGCAATTCATATAAAATTCACGTTAATTCGCTTTCTTTGTTGTTTCTCTCTCTGGTTTTCAAAAAATAAAATAAAATCAATCTGTCGGGTTCTTCCGGCACGGACAGAGGCCTATTCATCATGCGTTTCCCGCCAAATCGCTGTTTCCCACACTTTTTTTTCTAAATGGATTGCCGTTTTGTAAACTTCAAATACTGTATTACCCTGCTTTGATTAGCCATCATTTTCACAGATATTCTTTGTACAGTATGCCGGCAGTATCCTACTTTGATGCGGATGTTAATAAAGCAGCAATATCCGAGATACGATATTTCCACATATCCGATGGACCGCGTGAACCAATTCAATCGGATACGGCAGGTTCCACTGTATTTCGTTTTTAGCTAAATAAACCTATATGTCACAGTTTGTTTGTTTGTTTTCTTGGTAATGTATTTTTTTTTTGCATGGCTGTTTATGAACTCACTATTTATTGTTAAGAGTTTTTTTAATTTTTTAATTTTATAATCAAAAATATCGGACAGCTCCCATAGTGTAAACAGCTGGCACAGCAATAGGACTGCTTACGTCAGAGGGGCGACGTGACGTTTCAGTACGTCACACGCAGCAGAAACTTACCAAAACACTGTCAATCTGAACTAGAAATCCAGCTGCAGAGACCTTGCGAAATATCTAATGTTTTGCTGTCTGGATGGGTTTCCTTGGCAACAGCTGCTTTTCTGTTTCTTTGTCCGTCTGCTCTTTGAGAATATATATATATATATATATATATATATATATATATATTTACAATATATATAAGGACTGCAGCCGGGAAATGGTGTAATAAAAACAGCTAAGGGCGTCAGCAGCGGGGGGGCTGTTTAGAACGCCGTGAAAAAAAAAAAATATAATGACCCCCAGCTACAGCTCAAGAGCCAGTAAAGTTTGGCATCACCCATAATTAACTCGTTTCGCTTCGTAAAATCGCATTAAACCTGCTGAAGTAAGGTTACGTTAACATACTGAATCACATACCGCAAAAAAAATTGTAACATTTTGAAATCTAACATGAAATACTACTGTATTGGTATTATGGATTCCTTCCCGTAGACTTTTGCGAATTTGTAATTTTTTTTTGATGACATGATGCTATATAAAATGATCTTTTGTACCAATTCCTAACTGAAAAATAATTCAACCTAATTCTGAACACACAGAAACAAGCTCAGTGGTGTCAGTAAACGGAAACCACGGCAACAAGATGAAACGAGACCGCGTTCAATGCTTGTGAAGGAATTATTTAAACAGACCACATCAAACGGGACAGTGCCTGCGCGATACAACAGCGCTTAGCCACATCACACATGCGAGGATCTGTCGAGGGCATGCACAGCCACAGCGAGCGGGAGTCAAGCTGAAGTCGTGCTGTTCTGCTCACACGGTTGAGCCAGGCTGTCCAATCAGACGCTGTTGCGACTCTGGCAGCGTGCCACTATTATCATTATTATTATTTGTTTATTTAGCAGACGCCTTTATCCAAGGCGACTTACAGAGACTAGGGTGTGTGAACTATGCATCAGCTGCAGAGTCACTTACAACTACGTCTCACCCGAAAGACGGAGCACAAGGAGGTGAAGTGACTTGCTCAGGGTCACACAGTGAGTCAGTGGCTGAGGTGGGATTTGAACCGGGGACCTCCTGGTTACAAGTCCTTTTCTTTAACCACTGGACCACACAGCCTCCTTAACGCAGCCCTCCGTGTTTCCAAATCACCTTGAACATAAGAAAGTTTCCAAACGAGAGGAGGCCATTCAGCCCATCTTGCTCGTTTGGTTGTTAGTAGCTTATTGATCCCAGAATCTCATCAAGCAGCTTCTTGAAGGATCCCAGGGTGTCGGCTTCAACAACATTACTGGGGAGTTGGTTCCAGATCCGCACAATTCTCTGTATAAAAAGGTGCCTCCTATTTTCTGTTCTGAATGCCCCTTTATCTAATCTCCATTTGTGACCCCTGGTCCTTGTTTCTGGACTGGTCTCCCAGTAACACAAGGGCAGCTGTCTGTCTGTCTGTCCACCCAGGTGACCTTTCCTTCCCTCTCTCCCCGAGTCCCCAGCCTCCCG
>NC_081222.1:1160000-1167500 GCF_902713425.1 Acipenser ruthenus
TGCTTCCCTATGCTTTACCAGACCTCTCTGTGCTTTACAATGCTTCCCTATGCTTTACCACACCTCTCTGTGCTTTACAATGCTTCCCTATGCTTTACCACACCTCTCTGTGCTTTACAATGCTTCCCTATGCTTTACCAGACCTCTCTGTGCTTTACAATGCTTCCCTATGCTTTACCAGACCTCTCTGTGGTTTACAATGCTTCCCTATGCTTTACCAGACCTCTGTGCTTTACAATGCTTCCCTATGCTTTACCAGACCTCTCTGTGCTTTACAATGCTTCCCTATGCTTTACCAGACCTCTCTGTGCTTTACAATGCTTCCCTATGCTTTACCAGACCTCTCTGTGCTTTACAATGCTTCCCTATGCTTTACCAGACCTCTCTGTGCTTTACAATGCTTCCCTGTAGCTTTCACTGTGCTTTATTACACTTTGCTGTGCTTTTACCCTGGGAGGATTGTGTATCGCGTGTCACTAACACACTAACCCTATCAGTTAGCTTTACAGTAAATGAACCCTATTCAGAGCTCCGGTCTGCGATGCGTAGATTTTATTCATGTCGTGTTTGTGATTTTGCGGCCCTGCACACAGTCAAAACGTCCAGCCCGCTCTTAGTCAGGCCCTCGTTTGTTCCCTTCTTTTTTTTTCTGTTAAAGCTGTGGTTTCTGAGGTGCGTTTCATATCTTGTAAAGTGGTTTCCGTTGTGTCTTATTGAGTCTGTGCAGGGCGATGCTGGTACATCTCTGTGCTGGGGTGCTTCGATCAATGGGGACTGGCGGGAGAGACTCGCAGCTGCCGTGGTGAGAGAGGAAGCCACATTTCTGGCTCAGCGGATTTTGAGGGTGACTGAAATTGAGAGCGGCCAATGAAAGTCTGGCTTTCTCAACGATTTTGCCTCTCTCTCTCTCTCTCTCTCTCTCTCTCTCTCCCCCTCTCTCCCCTCTCCTCTCTCCTCTCCTCTCTCTCTCTCTCTCCCCCTCTCTCCCCTCTCCTCTCTCTCTCTCTCTTGCTCGCTCTCTCTCTCTCTCTCTCTTTTCCCTCTTGCTCTCTCTCTCTCTCTCTCTCTCTCTCTCTCTCTCTCTCTCTCTCTCTCTCTCTCTCTCTCTCTCTCTCGCACCGCCTCGTTTTCTGATGCCGGGGTTTCGGGTGACGCTGAATCAAGAGTTAACTGTTTGAATGCTGGCGTGGTTGGTTTTCATTTGATGTGGTCTCTCTGTCGAAACTTGTGTCTTGCTGGCTGTTTCGTTAGTTATGACGAGGCTCTCTCAAAGATTCGTTTTTTTTTTTCAGTTAACAAAGAACCCAAAAAACCAAAACAGGTCTTGTTACGAAAACTGAGCCAAACGTTTTGAACTTTCTTTATTACACTTCGCTGTGCTTTTACTAGGGGACATTTATCAGGGTAAGTTTATACTGTTTTAATATGCTTACCACACCTCGCTGTGCTTTACAATGCTTCCCTATGCTTTACCAGACCTCGCTGTGCTTTACAATGCTTCCCTATGCTTTACCACCTCTCTGTGCTTTACAATGCTTCCCTATGCTTTACCACACCTCGCTGTGCTTTACAATGCTTCCCTATGCTTTACCAGACCTCGCTGTGCTTTACAATGCTTCCCTATGCTTTACCACACCTCTCTGTGCTTTACAATGCTTCCCTATGCTTTACCAGACCTCTCTGTGCTTTACAATGCTTCCCTATGCTTTACCAGACCTCTCCGTGCTTTACAATGCTTCCCTATGCTTTACCAGACTTCTCTGTGCTTTACAATGCTTCCCTATGCTTTACCAGACTTCTCTGTGCTTTACAATGCTTCCCTATGCTTTACCCAGACTTCTCTGTGCTTTACAATGCTTCCCTATGCTTTACCAGACCTCTCTGTGCTTTACAATGCTTCCCTATGCTTTACCATCCCTCTCTGTGCTTTACAATGCTTCCCTATGCTTTACCACACCTCTCTGTGCTTTACAATGCTTCCCTATGCTTTACCAGACCTCTCTGTGCTTTACAATGCTTCCCTATGCTTTACCAGACCTCTCTGTGCTTTACAATGCTTCCCTATGCTTTACCAGACCTCTCTGTGCTTTACAAAGCTTCCCTGTGTTTTACCAGACCTCTCTGTGCTTCACAATGCTTCCCTATGCTTTACCAGACCTCTCTGTGCTTTACAATGCTTCCCTATGCTTTACCAGACCTCTCTGTGCTAATCTGTTGAGACCCACCTTAAAAGCACTCCCGATTCTGCATGTGTGAAAGTGGATTGCTCAGAAGAGCGGTTCGCACGTCACTTTCACACACCAGTGAATGGGGTGCAGCGACGCAGGCTCACACCACGTGGTCTCACCGCGCCTCGATATACTCCCGCCTCCACGTGTTTGGAGCAGCTCAGAAAACATCTCTGAAGAGAGCTGGTAAAGCGTGCAGTGCAAACCCATCTCAAAAAAACCAACAAACAAGCCTTCGCCAGTCTTAACAGCCTGCTGGTCTGTAAGCCGTGCTCCTGTCGGTGGTTTCACACACTCGTGCAATCTCTAAGTCCCGATGTACCAGTTAAATTGAGTTTTTCAGTGGTATAACCCCCAACTAATCATATTCTGCCTTTCGTACACAGTCATACATTTCGTTGTGAAACGTCTTGACGCCCTTTCGTCTATTAAGATAGGGTTTGACCTCATTTGTATTTATTACAGCTGTTCTCCTCCTTGCACTATTAGTCCATCGCCTCTTTAAATAACACATCCTGTATTTGTGAGCATAGCGACTTGTCTTTTTTTAGCTCTATATTTTAAACACGATAGGGATTTTATAAACGAAATATAATTTGCACGTTAATAACGGAACTGCCCTTGAACCCGTCTGAAACCACACCCCAGTCACGTGACCTGCGAACACCAATGAAAAAAGCCTCCGGTTCACAGGCGAGAGAGAGAGCGGGATAGTGAGACGCTATCGAAAGTTGCGATCGTGATGGAATGACATCGCAAAAGCAGTTGTTTCTTTGGGGTCTGAAAATGAGTAAGCTGCTATTGAGATGAGAAAGCAGTCTTTATATGAACCGTGGGGTGTGTTTGGAGGGGGGTTGTAAAGCAGAGTTTGATAAACGGCACAAAAGCGCTGTCCTCCCCTCCCGACTCAGGAATCTGCATTCAAAGGGAATTCTTTCTGCATTCTTTCTCTCGACAAACCCTCCTTGATCCCTTCATCAATATTCAGTATTGACAAACCCCTTTCTTAAATGCCTCTATTATATGCCTCATATTTCCTGGTATGTCTTTTTTTTCAATCCTCATGGCCTTTCATTTGGAATCCAGTTTGAATCCCCCAAAAAATCCTGAATGAATGCTATTGGAATTCAAAACGAATCCCAGTCGTTTCGAAGATGCTTTTTAAAAAAGCACACTGGCCGGCTGAAGCGATTCTTTTTTTTAAAAAATTTTTACCTGCCTTTAACCACAGCAGCCCTGATTGTAAATCAGTTTTCTTTTCACGAAAGTACAGCGTGGATTATTTTTTAAAAATGTTTTTACTCTTTTTCTTTCTGTCTTTTCTTGGAAGTCCTTCTGTTCTTTCTGCTGAGAAAAGTGACGCAGCAGCAGCATTGTCTCAGGAGTCTGGGCTGAGTGTGTCTATAAATACCTCCAGAGCCGCCTCTGCGTTTTCACAGCTCCCCTGCCCGGCAGCGAAGGCCCTAGCTCTGTACGGGTCTGCAAACTGGTTGGCTGGAGAGCTGGGGACTTACAGGAAACCAGACTTCTTTAAAACCAACACGCACTTGAGAACGGTTGCAAACCTGGGCAGCCATAGCGGCTGTATAAGGTGTGTGGCTGCCCTCGAATTCCTGCAGGGAGGTTGAAGTCTCCTGCATGGCCCGCACTAGTTTGTCTTTCCCAGCTAGCGCGCCTGCCGCTGCTGTCTTGCCCGTCTTGACAGCAACTGTGCAGTTCAAAAGTGTGGAAACAACGAAGGATTTCTAGTAAGGCTAGGGCTGGGGATTGCGATGCCCGTGTCTCCTCACTCAGACTCTTTACTCACTAAGTACCCGCGTATCTGAATAGATCATCGACTCCTCTTTAAAACGTGCTTCATGATTTAATGAGCAAGACATCTCGCAAGCAGAACGCTCCCCCGAAATGTTCTCCTCTTGAAAAATAAATGGTTTGTTGTTTCCAAACTTTTGAACACTGTGGTACATATACAGTGTGTGTGTGTGTGTGTGTGTGTGTGTGTGTGTGTGTGTGTGTGTGTGCGTCTCAGTGTGTTTGCATGTGTATGTGTGTCTCAGTGTGTGTGCGTGTGTGTGTCTCAGTGTGTGTGTGTGTGTCTCAGTGTGTGTGTGTGTCAGCGTGTTAGAGTGTGTGTGTCTCTGTGTGTGTGTGTGAGTGAGACTGTGTGTGTGTGTGTCAGTGTGTGTGTGTCTCAGTGTGTGTGTGAGAGACTGTGTGTGTGTCAGTGTGTCAGTGTGTGTGTGTCTCAGTGTGTGTGTGTGTGTGTGTGTGTGTGAGTGAGACTGTGTATGTGTCAGTGTGTGTGTGTCAGTGTGTGTGTGTGTGTCAGTATGTGTGTGTGTCAGCGTGTGTGTGTGTGTGTCAGTGTGTGTGTGTGTCAGTGTGTGTGTGTGTGTGTCAGTGTGTGTGTGTGTCAGTGTGTGTGTGTGTGTGTCAGTGTGTGTGTGTGTGTCAGTGTGTGTGTGTGTGTGTGTCAGTGTGTGTGTGTGTGTGTGTCAGTGTGTGTGTGTGTCAGTGTGTGTGTGTGTGTCAGTGTGTGTGTGTGTCAGTGTGTGTGTGTGTGTGTCAGTGTGTGTGTGTGTCAGTGTGTGTGTGTGTGTGTCAGTGTGTGTGTGTGTGTGTCAGTGTGTGTGTGTGTGTCAGTGTGTGTGTGTGTGTGTGTGTCAGTGTGTGTGTCTCTGGTTAGTCATCCCCACTCCTCCCTCCTCTCTCCCAGGTTCCACAGTGGAATCGCAATCCTCTATGACATCACTTCCTCCAGACAGCCCTGTGACTCTTCTACTTCCTGTGCCACGCCGGACCAACCTGGAAATCCAGCGTGTTCCTCGCCAGAAAAAAATAACTCCGACCTTCACCGGGATCCCCAAATAACCCCAGATAAACAGACACCCCAGAACACCCAGCCGGGTCCCCGAAAAAAAAGCACGTCCAGCAGCATCAGCACAGCGCACCCTGGAGTCCTGCAGCAGTAACACACGAAGGACACCATTCGTTTTTAGCTGGGAGCTCAGTTGCATCGCCCCTGCAGTACTGAAGCACCGTTGATTTGGTTTGGAAGTGCGTGTCACACAGATATGGTGACCCTGAGCGCGGGTTTGACACAATCGATCTCAGGGTGAGCAGGGAGAGGAGGGGGGGGGGGGACCCTCGAATCAGTGCAGGATTTTGAAAGGACCCTCGTGGGGGAGACCTCTTCACCTCATCCCTTAACCCAACCCTGCAACGGCATGGCAGATTCACGTTCAGACTGCGTGCGGTCAGCTGTCATTTTCTGAAAAGGTCTCCCGGTGCTGAGAGGCTGCTGTGGATTAAAACGCAAGCCCAGGAACCCCATTAGTGCTGCCTTCATTAAAACGATTAGAGCTGTGCCCCCCCAGAGGCCATGTTATAATGAAGGTCTGATCGCTAATCAGACTCACTTCCCCAGGGCAGCCCTGCGGAACAGCCTGACTCACTGTTGGACCCAGACCATTAGCGCCCTTTCAAGTGCTCACTAATCATCCACTTTTACGCTACAATAAAATCTGTTCCTCTGCTGCGCATCCTTTTTGTGTCGTCTACTTTATTAAACATTAAATACCTTCCAGTTCGTCAGGTTATACTGCCAGGCTGCCTCCAGCTCCACTAGAGCCACACTGCCTCCCTCCCTCCCAGTCCCTCCTCAGCTCCACTAGAGCCACACTGCTTCCCTCCCTCCCAGTCCCTCCTCAGCTCCACTAGATCCACATTGCTTCCCTCCCTCCCAGTCCCTCCTCAGCTCCACTAGAGCCACATTGCTTCCCTCCCTCCCAGTCCCTCCTCAGCTCCACTAGAGCCACACTGCTTCCCTCCCTCCCAGTCCCTCCTCAGCTCCACTAGAGCCACATTGTCTCCCTCCCTCCCAGTCCCTCCTCAGCTCCACTAGAGCCACACTGCCTCCCTCCAGTCCCTCCTCAGCTCCACTAGAGCCACACTGCTTCTCTCCCTCCCAGTCCCTCCTCAGCTCCACTAGAGCCACACTGCTTCCCTCCCTCCCAGTCCCTCCTCAGCTCCACTAGAGCCACACTGCTTCCCTCCCTCCCAGTCCCTCCTCAGCTCCACTAGAGCCACACTGCTTCCCTCCCTCCCAGTCCCTCCTCAGCTCCACTAGAGCCACACTGCTTCCCTCCCTCCCAGTCCCTCCTCAGCTCCACTAGAGCCACATTGCTTCCCTCCCTCCCAGTCCCTCCTCAGCTCCACTAGAGCCACACTGCTTCCCTCCCTCCCAGTCCCTCCTCAGCTCTACTAGAGCCACACTGCTTCCCTCCCTCCCAGTCCCTCCTCAGCTCCACTAGAGCCACACTGCTTCCCTCCCTCCCAGTCCCTCCTCAGCTCCACTAGAGCCACACCACTTCCCTCCCTCCCAGTCCCACAGCTCTAACCACTAGAGCCACACTGCTTCCCTCCCTCCCAGTCCCTCCTCAGCTCCACTAGAGCCACATTGTCTCCCTCCCTCCCAGTCCCTCCTCAGCTCCACTAGAGCCACACTGCTTCCCTCCCTCCCAGTCCCTCCTCAGCTCCACTAGAGCCACACTGCTTCCCTTCCTCCCAGTCCCTCCTCAGCTCCACTAGAACCACACTGCTTCCCTCCCCCCCAGTCCCTCCTCAGCTCCACTAGAGCCACACTGCTTCCCTCCCCCCCAGTCCCTCCTCAGCTCCACTAGAGCCACACTGCTTCCCTCCCTCCCAGTCCCACAGCTCTAACCACTAGAGCCACACTGCTTCCCTCCCTCCCAGTCCCCCAGCTCTAACCACAAAGCCACACTCTCACCCAGTCCCTCGATGCAAAGGTTTTGCCTCACTCTATAGAATGAACTCACTGAGCTTCATAAAGTCGCACGAGACCTGCTGAAGAATGTTACGTTCACTGCTGGCCATAGCTGTCGACTCAATGACAATTACATTCGTTTAGAAAGATCTCAATGTCTAACCCGTAGCTCAAAAATGTTACAACGTTTGTCAGCCGTTAATAAACAAAAAATAAATAAGTGGAATTTTAAAAAAAAGCGCGACGAACGGCCTTACAAGAAAGTAAGCTAATCACAAGACACACAGTTTTCGTGATCATTAGAAAAAGTTCAATGTAAGGTCCCAAAATAGCAGACAAATAACTTGAACAAAAGCCTGATAGAGCCCAGTCTTGTTTTCAATGAAGCCAGGGAGTCATCAGACCCCAGCATTGTCAAGACGCCTCTTCACATGAGAGGCTGGAGGTGAGAGGTCGGGGGAAGGTTGGAAGCCGCGGTCTCTGAGG
>NC_081222.1:1172500-1207500 GCF_902713425.1 Acipenser ruthenus
TGTTGTCATTAAGTGTATGGAAAACTACAATATCATGTAATTCAATATGCTAACGTCACATTATTCCGCAGGTTTCATTCGACTTTATGAAGCAGAGTGAGTTGATTCTATAGGGGGATGCTGAACTGCAGGTCATAGCTGAGCAGGTGCCTGACTGTACCGGAAGCTGAGAAGATTGCTGGTCCCGTTCTAGAACGATGCAGCCCACGTTGTAATTTGATCAAACGCTTATGTGGGTCGCTTTGAATTCTGCAGCAGCACACTGCCTCCGCTTTACTATCCAGCTGAAGAAGCACTTGCAGTCCGAGATCGATTTTTTTATCAATTATTCCCACATTGTATTTGTATTGCCTGCATTGATTTGACATGCATTTGAAGTCGCGGTATAGAAAAGGCGCGCTAAGATGCGACTCGGTGACTTGGGGCTATGCATTCACAAAAGCCATTAATCTCAATGGACCTTTCATGAAGTCACCGTCCCCCACCTTAACGCGTGGAATACACACAATAGCGCTACAGTGGATATAAGCAAACATCTCCGCGCCCGTGCAGCCTGGCACAGCAAACCCCCGCCTACGGGGAAGCAAAGCAATGCTGGCACAAACCTGTTCAGATCTGTCAACACGGACTCTTACCTCATTATAACACATACCGGTATATGAAGATGTGAAGGACACGGCTTCTTTACTGGGCGCGTCTGCGTGTCAGCACGCCAGCGCTATTGGCATGTCACACTTTGAATTGGGGAGTGTTGGTGGCGCAGTAGGTAGGGTTATAATAATAATAATAATAATAATAATAATAATAATAATAATAATAATAATAATAAGAATAAGAATAAGAATAAGAATAAGAATAAGAATAAGAATAATAATAAGAATAATAATAATAACTTTTAGAAGCCTATAAGGTCCAAAGACCCGGACTAGAGGGATTTCAATTACTGTAAGGAAGATTTTCATTGTTATTTCTGAGAAACACAAAAATGAATCAAATTATATTATATCAATGTTCTGAACAGGTGCTTATAGATATGATGTTTGCACTCATCGTGTAATCAAAGAAACGACAAAATGATATCGCTAAAGCCTACCGGAAGCCCTAATAGCAGTACAGTCGTATTTCATGTTGGATTTCAAAATGTCACCATTTTCCAATTTTTATGGAAAACGGTGATGTGTAATTCAATATGTTAACGTAACATTATTCAACAGCTTTCATTCGACTTTATTATTTATATCACATTATTTTTACATACAATTCCCCATTTATACAGTTGGGTTTTTACTGGAGCAATCTAGGTAAAGTACCTTGCTCAAGGGTACAGCAGCAGTGTCCCCCCACCTGGGATTGAACCCACGACCCTCCGGTCAAGAGTCCAGAGCCCTGACCACTACTCCCCATTAGAAGCAAAATGTGTTAATTCTATAGAGCGATGCTAAACCATTTGACCAATTCTGTAAATATATACATACATACATACATATATAGGACATATCGTACACCGTTAAAAAAAATCAGCCAGGTTTCCAATCAAAAGAAGAAAGCTGCTGTGTGGATTCAAATGCATTGCTCCCAAGGCTGCAGTGTGTGCTCACGTCACAAGACCGCACCTGCGCAGTTCTTACCCAGTGGGTTGTTTACAGCCGGAGTTCCTGGCATTCGCGTCATAAACTGTGACGTCTCGGTGAAGGGTGTGGTTACTTCAGCGTGACAGCCAATTAGCGAGCAGCCGGGCTTGGCCGGGTTTATATATATATAAGCATGTGGGGCTTGTCTTGAGACAGAACTGTGCAGATCGGTAGGAGGCTGCAAACTCGCGGATTGCATACAGCAGCGTCTCTCTGAGATCTTTCTCTCTGTTTTTAGAAGATTTTAAAAAAGGAGGCGTTACAGCATTTTCCCTCGCTGGTTGAAAAGGAAACATATCCGGCGATCGGTACGGTAGTTTTCTCAACTTTACTTTGGAAAAAAAAACTGCTTACTTTGAATTGAAGCGAGACATTCTTTGACAGTTGTGTAGTGGACTCTAAAGAGGAAAAAAGAGTGGTTTCATAACCCCGAAAGACAATTATTAACTGCATTGAGAACCGAGGGGTTGCCCGGTTTTGTAATACAATATAAAGGATCTACTGCTCGGCAGAATAATAATAATAATAATAATAATAATAATAATAATAATAATAATAATAATAATAATACAGCTGCCGGAATCAGCGGTGCTGTTCTGTATCCTATGTCTACAAAAATGGAACAAACTTTTTATCATGACGACTCGTTTCTCTCTGCTTATGGCCACCCAGACGCGGCTCTCCAAGACTACAAGCTGATGAAGCCGAACATGAGCCTGAACTTGAGCGAGCCGTACAGGAACCTCAAGTCCCACCTCCGAGCGGACCGGGGAGGTTTCTACACCGCGTCCCAGGACGTTGGCTCCCTAAAACTCGCCTCCCCGGAGCTGGAGCGCCTCATCATCCAGAACAGCAACGGTGTCATCACCACCACGCCGACCCCGGGACAGTACTTCTACAGCAGGGGGATCACTGAAGAACAGGAGGGGTTCGCGGACGGTTTTGTCAAAGCTCTGGACGAGCTCCATCAAATTAACCACATGGCTCCGCCCAACGTGTCCATCGGAGCCGGCGGAGTGACGACGTGCAGTGCGCCTTCCAGCGTCTACGGCTCCTCCTTGCAGCCGGATACGCCTGTTTACACCAACCTGAACAGCTACGGCCCCAACACTAGCCTCACGTCGGCTTCCAATTTCCCGACGGCTACGATTAGCTACCTGCCTCACCATCATCACCACCACCAACACCAACAGCAACACGGGACCCCGCATCACTTCCAGCACGCTGCGTCAGCCGCCTCTGCGCTGCATCCGCACCGCCTCGTCTCCCTCAAAGAGGAGCCGCAGACCGTGCCCGACTTCCACAGCGGCGACGATTCGCCTTCCATGTCCCCGATTGACATGGAGAACCAGGAGGTCATCAAAGCCGAGCGCAAGAGGCTGAGGAACCGACAGGCGGCCACCAAGTGCAGGCGGAGGAAACTGGAACGCATCGCTCGCCTGGAGGACAAAGTGAAGGCTTTGAAATCGGACAATGCGGGTCTTTCCAGCACAGCCACGGTGCTCAGAGATCAGGTGGCTCAGCTGAAACAGAAAGTCATGACCCACGTTAGCAGCGGGTGTCAGCTCATGCTTACCTCCAAGATGCAATCGTTTTAAAAACAAACAAACAAACAAGAATATAAACACTGGATGAAAGACTTTTGTATTAAATGTTTTATTGTGTAAAACAATGCAGAACAGAAAAAAAAACAGGACTATTTTCACTGCACTGCATTTGGTGAAACATTCTTGTGTTTGCTGTTGGATAGGGTTGTTATTAATGAGCCAGATTGATATCATTTTGCAAAGGGAGGGAGATATGTAGCCAAACCAGTCATAATGGAAGTGGAGCGGGTTGGATGAATGGTACTTCTGGTAGAATGGGGATAGAAAAGCGGATCTTAAGGGACCAGTGACTTGTATTTTTTAAAAGGGAGATTTTACGTTGTCGTATTGTTACAGTACAGGCAACGTGTAACACAGAAACACTGCGTGAAAGATGAGCAAGCGGTCAAACTAGTGCTAAATATCTGACTCATTTCAGGAAACTAGTAACCGTTTATCTGTGTCGTGTGTGTGTGTGTGTGTGTGTTTTTTATTTTCTTCATTGTATTGTTATTTTTTTTCCACGATGTCATTATGATGCTGCGTTTTGAAAATGATTTAAATTATTATTATTGTTGTACCGGGTTGATCCCGGATGCAAAAGTTTTATTAACTGGTCTGTTTACGTTTCTGTTTGTGTTTTGAAATATTTAATTAAAGTCTCTGATGAAAATTGATACACGGTTCGCTGTTTCGTTTCTTTATATATATATATATATATATATATATATATATATATATATATATATATATATATATATATATATATATATATAACAATGTATTGCTGTGTGTATAATATGATCTATAGGAATCGGTGGAGATAGTCACAGCCTCTGTATTTACACGAGAATCTCGATTGAATCACAGCACAGTATGGTATTTGACTAGAGTAAGGAAACGATCTGTTTAGTTTTGTAACACACTGTCGTTTCTCGAAACGCAGAACATAATGCATGATCCTGCTGCTGTGATTCGTATGAATTACTAAACCTGTTGAACCATATACAGCATCACACAGTTCTGAAGAGATTTTCATACACAATAGCCGGCTATAGCATCGACACTTCCTGTCGTGCATTCTAAAACGATCACATGGAAAAGTTTTAAAAACAGCTTAGTTTTCTTAAAAATCATTTTCTATTTCGGGTGTAGTGTGGTTAAAAAAAACAACTTCTAAACGTAATAAACACAGAAGATATTGTGTTCAGAGTTCAACAGCTACCCAGGCGGGCGGGCTGTGGCAGCCGTGACGTGATCGCGTCGGGGGGCTTTTTCCTGTTGACGCACAAGAAAGATGTCCATATATGGTCATTTCAGCTGCTAGTGACGTTCCACGAAGAGGCTTTCCGGGAACCCCCGCCCACGTTGCCGGTCAGAGCTAGGTGTTTTGGGTAGATGTCAGTAACACAAATTGCCTTAGTATGAAAATAAACGAGGCGCCGGGGGAGTTTCCCAGATACCGCGCTGTTACCCGGCGCTCTAAAACCATGGGTGGTGAAAACAGCAGAGATTCAGATACGAGATCCAGGACAGACACTTTCCAGCAACGCTGCACAAATCAGACCGTCTATTTCAATTCATTACCCTTCAAAAAAAAAAAAAACAATTCCACTGCGACGGGCGTGCGTGCGTGCGTGCGTCAGCAGCCTTCATAAAAAACAATACCAAAAAAAAAGGAAATTTTTTTTTAATAAAAAACAAGACGCTAACGGGTAACAACACGGATCTGCATACACCACAGTTCCTTCCACGTTTATTATTATTATTATTATTATTATTATTATTATTATTATTATTATTATTATTTATTTATTTATTAGCAGACGCCCTGTGCTTTTACTGTGAAGAAACGTTTTGAAAAAGGTGTCTACAGAGTATAATTAATACTTATCAATTCATCTAGACACTAAAGACACTAGCTGAAATTGTCCAAAGGGCCCTTTCTCTTAGGGGGGTGAGGGAGGGAGGGAGCAGTTCAGTCTCCATGCCTCAAGCCTGCCCTGGACTGGAGGGAGCACCCTTTCTCTTAGGGGGGTGACGGAGGGAGGGAGCAGTTCAGTCTCCGTGCCTCAAGCCTGCCCTGGACTGGAGGGAGCACCCTTTCTCTTAGGGAGGGAGGGAGGGAGGGAGCAGTTCAGTCTCTATGCCTCAAGCCTGCCCTGGACTGGAGGGAGCACCCTTTCTCTTAGGGGGGTGACGGAGCAGTTCAGTCTCCATGCCTCAAGCCTGCCCTGAACTGGAGGGAGCACCCTTTCTCTTAGGGGGGTGAGGGAGGGAGGGAGCAGTTCAGTCTCCATGCCTCAAGCCTGCCCTGGACAGGAGGGAGCACCCTTTCTCTTAGGGAGGTGAGGGAGGGAGGGAGCAGTTCAGTCTCCATGCCTCAAGCCTGCCCTGGACTGGAGGGAGCACCCTTTCTCTTAGTAGAGTGAGGGAGGGAGGGAGCAGTTCAGTCTCCATGCCTCAAGCCTGCCCTGGACTGGAGGGAGCACCCTTTCTCTTAGGGAGGTGAGGGAGGGAGGGAGCAGTTCAGTCTACCACTCTAGGTGATAATTGGTGTAGATCGTGCTAAGGTAATTTTTATAAATGAGCTGCACCTCTATAAATAGCTGATCCATTGTAAGCCTCAGATTAAGATGTGATAGCTGGGTAGGGCTATGAAGCAGCTCTACACAAAGCAAGGCTTGTGGGGAGTGATTAGCTTGGCTCATCAGCGGTAAGTCTTGGGACCAGCCATGTATTTAAAGCAGTTAGCTATACTGACTGAGGAGGCTGCTGGATGTGCAGGGTGTTGTTAATGTGTTTTGCAGGAGCTCTAGCGAGCAAGCCACACCTGTATGTGTCATGCATGGCAGCGCAGGGTATCCTTTTGACTGCAGAACAGTCCGGGCTGACATTGAGGATTCTAGACAGGCGACGTCACCGCTTGACCCATTAAAGGCTCCGCCCCTTAATGTCACAGGATCCATTTTCAATGCGATCTTGATGTAGTTGTCCTTCCTAATAAATTCCCCTTGAACAGTCCCTGATGGTACAGCTTTATAAGAAGCCTTCCCCTCCTCTTAGCCCCCCCCCGTCCCATGCGAGTTGGGTCACCCTTTTGCACCCCAATCACGGCTTTGACACAACATGGCACAGACGCCACAAGGTGCTGGATGGCGTCTCCAGGGAGTCATTTCACAAAACCAGTCCATAGAGCGATACGGCAGGGGATCGGGGTGACGATCGTGCAAGCTCATCCCACATGTGCTCAATCGCATTGAGATCCAGGGAAGTCTTCACTTCTGAAGTCTCTGCTGGCATGGTGGACGGCTGCATTATAGTCTTGAAAGCAGCCATTGCCCTCTGGGTGCAGGCATTGCTGGGGAGACTTGATCCTTCTGCCTCATCAGTGTGGGGACCCGGAGTTTACCAGGAGAACAAGCCCCACACCAAACCCAAGCAGGGAGACAGACAGGTCCTAATAAAGTGGCCAGGCTGTGCATGCACAGATATTCACATGGTAGGAAGTGACATTGCGTTGAGGAATGCTGGGTTTTCCGAGTTGGCTGGAGAAACCTGTGTGGGAAGAAGATTGACGTTTGCATCCTCTCCCTCTCCCCTCCCCTCCCTTCTCCCCTCCCCTCTCTCCTCTCTCCCTTCCCCTCTCCCCTCTCCCCTCTCCCCTCTCCCTTCCCCTCTCCCCTCTCCCCTCTCCTCTCTCCCTTCCCCTCTCCCCTCTCCCTTCCCCCCTCCTCTCCTCCTCTCCTCTCCTCTCCCCTCTCCCTTCCCCTCTCCCCTCTCCCTCCTCCTCTCCTCTCCCCCCCTCCCCTCTCCTCCCCCCCTCCCCTCTCCTCTCCTCTCCTGCCAGCAACGGGAATGCGTCGCCCTGAAAGAATCCCAAAACTTTCTCTGCCAGGCAGCAAGGAAGGAAGGAAGGAAGCTGACTTCAAAAAAATACAAATATGTCGGCTTCTCAATTATTATTATTTTTAACTCGGTCCAGCCTTTTAAAATCCAGCACGATGCCACATCCTGTCAGCAAATTGGGATCTTCCTGGGTTATTTTATTCCAATTATTATTATTATTATTATTATTATTATTATTATTATTATTAAGAGAAAGGCAGTCGAAATTTTTGTCATTACAATGTTTTTCAGTACCTTTTCTGTAGTTTTAAAAGGTGTGTGTGTGTGTATATACAGTATACACACAAGTATATCATTTATACAATTAGACAAACACACTGCCGAGCTTTAGAAACTCACACTAGCTCCCCTCAATGAAATCTATTATTATTATTATTATTATTATTATTATTATTATTATTATTATTATTATTATTATTAATATTGAAATGATCAGGAGCCAGGAGTTTGAGCAGGGTTACAAACTCACACTAGCCCTGCTGCTGCTGCTGCTGCTGCACCCAGTCCTGGGGTTCAGAGCTCCCCTCAATGAAGTCTAGTATTATTATTAATATTGAAATGATCAGGAGCCAGGAGTTTGAGCAGGGTTACAAACTCACACTAGCCCTGCTGCTGCTGCACCCAGCCCAGGGGTTCAGAGCTCCCCTCAATGAAGTCTAGTATTATTAGGAGCCAGGAGTTTATAGAATGAGGTTCCTGCTAAATCTCCTCTAGATTTCTCACAGCATGAGTAGCCTCATGTCTGTAGCTTGGCTATTGGGAGCTGTTCACGCAGCTGTAAGGAAGGAACCATTGATACAGTATCAAGAGCCTGGGTCCCCTGCGCTTTACAACAATATAGTTCTGAAACAAAGGCTAACCCCTGCGTAACGAAGTTTATTTCCCATTCGCGTGTTTTATATAATCTTGGGCTTGTTCATCCATCTCAGGTGAGGCCGCAGCGTGTTTAAACTTGACCGAGCACAGAAGTGACGGATTCGTAGGCTCTTATTTTCCAGCCCATGATTGAGGGAGCAAACGGGCAAACCAGCAGCTGCTCTCTGAAGGACTGGCCGGCCGGTTTGAGTTTTTTTTTTTTTCGGTAGGAGAAGGAGACACGCGTTCTTGTCTTTTTTGTCCACTGCACCGCTACTGTTCAGAGTGATAAGGGTGCGTTCCTGGTTTTAGCAGTGGGGACCCGGCGGTCGGGTCGGGACGCGCATGTAATTAACACCTCCCTAGAGATCAGCTGTGGTCAGCTGCCCGTGAAAATAATCATTAGTGGTGGACGCTCAACGCTGCCGCCCTTTACCGTGTCTGACCAATATTGAAAGCCTGGTCTCTCTGACGCACATTTCACGACACAAATAACGCGGCAAAACACGCTGGATCACGCTGACTCGCAGATTTGGATGAATTACAAACGGGGTTAATTTATATTGATTTAAACCAGATGTCTGCAACGCTCGGGTTTTATAAGTGTCTGCGTCATCACTGGCTAAGGATGCAGAACACCTGAGAATATTAACTAATTAACCCGATAACTAGATCAATTAAGTAACTGGGCGCTCGGTTGAAACGGAAACCAGAATACCCCGTAGCTCTCCAGGACCGGGTTTGGAGACCCCTGATCTAAACAACAGCGGTGTCACAATCCACTGTGTAATCGATTCATCGCGATACTTTCTTCACAGGATATATCGTATCGCAATAGAGGTGTGTATCGTGATACCAGACGAAAGCACAACAGCAGAACGCGTTGTTGACCACCACGTGGTTCTGGCAGAATGAACACGCGTGTTTCAGAGCCGGTGCACATCCGCTCCCTGACTCACTTAAAAGGTCTCTTAATGAAACGGTCTCATCATTCAATGACCATTTGATCTTCTGCTGCATCCTAAGCAGCCCATCTGGACCACCACGTGTATAGCGATGCACATCCTATGGCGTGTTTATCACATCTCAGATGCTACACAGCCGGTCTGAAACTGTGTGGAGACGGGGCTCGCTCCCATTACAAAAAGGCACCTATAGGGGGAAAAAGACCTTAAAAAGGGGGTTCAAATTCACAAATGGGCCCGACCCGTTTTTCGGTTGAGTTTCTTAGATTCTGCTTTTTAAACACACGAGGCTCGTTTGCACACAGCGGCGCGTTGCTCACCTTGAACGCAGACAGCGTGGAAGCCGCGCTGCATCCAGGTTACAGGCAACAGGTCGTTCTGAAGACAGAAGCAACACTTCCAGAATGTACACATCAAACCGTTTTCCCGTGGCAGTATTAGGTCCTCTGCTATTCCTAATCTACATTAATGATTTAGATTCTGGTATAGTAAGCAAACTCGTTAAATTTGCAGACGACACAAAAATAGGAGGAGTGGCAAACACTGTTGCAGCAGCAAAGGTCATTCAAAATTATCTAGACAGCATTCAGAACTGGGCAGACACATGGCAAATTAAATTTAATAGAGAAAAGTGTAAAGTATTGCATGCAGGCAATAAAAATGTGCATTATAAATATCATATGGGAGTTACTGAAATTGAAGAAGGAGTCTATGAAAAAGACCTAGGAGTTTATGTTGACTCAGAAATGTCTTCATCTAGACAATGCGAGTGGCTGAGTGTATTAGCAAAAGGATAGGATGTGGACAAGTATTGAACACAGATCCCGAGCCAGGTCTGTACAGCTCTGGCCAAAAGTTTTGCATCACCTAGAATTTTATGACGGAGACCGATTTTATTTATTTAAAAACAGATTTTTAAAATTAACGTCATGCAATCAAAGAAATTACAAAACGATATCGCTAAAAAGTCTACCGGAAGCCAGAATAGTAATACAGTGGCATTTCGTGTTAGATTTTGAAATGTCACATTTTTTAATTTTTTGATATGTGGAAAACTATACAAAGCGGCTGTGTGTAATTCAATATATTAACGCGACATTATTCAGCAGGTTTCATTCGACTGTATGAAGCAAAATTAGTTATTTCTATAGGGTGACGAACCCCCCCCCCCCCCCCCAAATAAATACATTAAAATAAAAACAAACAGTTAGTCACTTTGTAATAAAACAAGCAAGCGTCTTCTATTCCTGGCGCTTTGTAAACATGACGCATGCGTTTTCCAGACCGCTCTCCACGTGGCTGTGGTGCCCTCTAGTGGCGGCCCAAGCAACTGCAGTCTAGTGGCGACCCAATGCTCCACTGCGATGAACCCAATTCTACAAGCGGTCTGAATATTTAATTAAAACACACACACACGGAACGCAATTCGAGAAACCAAAATCTAAAACCTAAAATCCGGGCAGCAGTGTGGAGTAGTGGTTAGGTGCTCTGGACTCTTGATCGGAGGGTCGTGGGTTCAATCCCAGGTGGGGGACACTGCTGCTGTACCCTTGAGCAAGGTGGCTGGAGTAAGGAGGCTGTGTGGTCCAGTGGTTAAAAGGCTTGTAACCAGGAGGTCCCCAGTTCAAATCCCACCTCAGCCACTGACTCTGTGTGACCCTGAGCAAGTCACTTCACCTCCTTGTGCTCCGTCTTTCGGGTGAGACGTAGTTGTAAGTGACTCTGCAGCTGATGCATAGTTCACACACCCTAGTCTCTGTAAGTCGCCTTGGATAAAGGCGTCTGCTAAATAAACAAATAATAATAAAAGGTACTTTACCTAGATTGCTCCAGTGAAAACCCAACTGTATAAATGGGGAATTGTATGTAAAAAATAATGTGACATCTTGTAACAATTGTAAGTCTGCTAAGAAATAAATATTTGTATTACAATCTGCCATGCCTACAGAAGTGTATGTTAAGACTGCTACCCAATCAAGGACAGACAGATCTAAAACACACACTCACATATACATATATTATAAAACAGACGCGCACCAGTTTTGAAATGTCAGCTTTTATTTTTCAGGCACAAACTTAACACTTTGTCTCATTCTTACAAATCAAGAAAAATACTTAAGTGGGACGCCCTGAGGTCTCAGCGTGCAGTGCCTCGCTAGAACACAAGGGGCGCCCTTGTCAGATCAGTGCTCGCTACCCCACAGAGAACGGATGTCGCTCTCGCGTCACTTCTGCTTGGAGAAATATTCCTTGCTCTTATCCACGTCGGGGACGATGGTGTCGCTGCCCGGCTTCCAGCCTGCTGGGCAAACTGGGGAAAGAACGACAGAAACCAGTTCAGTGAAGCACAGGAGCAACTGGGAGGTACAATTCAAATCCATTACCCCCCGTTAAGAACTAGCCCATCGGCTAGGGTTAAACAGGCATGTGAAACTGTGGAAAGTGCATGTGTAATTATTAATGTGTCTATCTAAATATACACCTGCAAGTACGACACACACGCACACACACCTCCAGACCGTCGCTGATAAAAATAAGTCTCATTTGCATGTTCTGTTGCTCAGTTTTAATTAATCTGCTTTGTCACGCTGAAGTGCAGCGCTTTGAATCCTGCTGTAGGAAATCATTAAAAAAAAAAAAAAAAAAATTCTAGAGATGCGATGGGCTTTCTTTAGAATCTGCACCGGCTTGCAGATCAGAAATCAGAGATCCTTCACACGACAGATCTCCAAAGAGCAGTAGCCACTTTTTAATTCTCACAGAGTGATCCTGCGCAGTGCTCGGGGCTCTTGGTCTGTCAAACCCAGTGGTATATTTTCTTGGTAATGTTTGCAATACGATCATGGTGTGCTAGCTCTGTTGTTCACGATACATTCAAACTGTTCATCGTGGCCTCGCTTGATGTTCAGTGCAGTGTGTGCAGACTCCTCCCCTCCTCCCCCTCTCTCCTTCTCTCCCTCCCTCCTCTCTCCCCCCATTTTCTCCTCCCCCTCCTCTCCTTTCCTACTCCCTCTCCCCCTCTCTCCTCCCCCATTTTCTCCTCCCCCATCTCCCCCTCCTCCTCTCTCTCTCTCCTCCCCATCTCCCCCTCCTCTCCTCCCCCATTTTCTCCTCCCCCTCTCTCCTTCTCTCCCTCCCTCCTCACTCTCTCTCCATTTTCTCCTCCTCCTCTTTCCCCCTCTCTCTCCTCCCCCATCTCCCCTTCCTCCTCCTCTCCCCCCTCTCTCCTCCCCCATTTTCCCCTCCCCCTCCCCCTCCCCCTCCCCCCTCCTCTCACCTTCTCCGTGCTGGTCTGTGAACTGAAAGGCTTGCACCAGTCTCAGGGTCTCGTCCACCGAGCGCCCCACAGGCAGGTCGTTGACAGTGATCTGGCGCAGGATTCCCTTGTCGTCGATCACGAAGAGGCCTCTGTGCAAACCAGAACACAGCCAGGGTCAACATCTCCGCCTCTATGCCGACAGTGAATCCGTTTTATAATGCAAAAACAGCTGCGGCCAAACATTATGCATCAGAATTAACGTTGCTTCATGCAGTCGAACGAAACCCGCTGAATAACGTGACGTTAACATATTGAATTCCACACCGCTTTGGAGTTTCCCAGATACTTCGCGAAAAACATTGAAAAAATGAAACATTTCAAAATCTAACATGAAATACTGCTGTGTTACTATTATGGCTTCCGGTAGACTTTTCTTGCGATTTCATTTTGTAGTTTCTTTGATTACATGATGCTAAATACAAAATCTCTCAATTGTGTTCATGTAGTTCAATTTAAAATGAACGTCTCAACCCTAAACTCTAGGTTATGCAAAACTTTGGGCCAGAGCTGTAGGTATGTTTTAATTTGTATATATAATAATAATAATAATAATAATAATAATAATAATAATAATAATAATAATAAGAAAATAAAAAACTGGCAGGGCTGACTTCTCAAACTCCATAGAAACTGTTTAAAAATTTAAATGCAATAAAATTCTTGACTGAAGGGCATACAGGAGGATATAGAGACAGATCAAAACCAGCAGCAGTGCGGGGTAGTGGTCAGGGCTCTGGACTCTTGACCGGAGGGTCGTGGGTTCAATCCCAGGTGGGGGACACTGCTGCTGTACCCTTGAGCAAGGTACTTTACCTAGATTGCTCCAGTAAAAACCCAACTGTATAAATGGGTCATTGTATGTAAAAATAATGTGATATCTTGTAACAATTGTAGGTCGCCCTGGATAAGGGCGTCTGCTAAGAAATAAATCAAAATGAATTTCTAGTTCATCGCAGCACGTAGTAAAGCTGGTGAAGCGATCCTGTGCTTCCAGCAACGCTCCCGGATAAGGAAGCCGCTGATCCTGGGACGCGACGCTCCTGCTCACCTGTAAGCGATCCCCTCGTCCTCTTTCAGAACCCCGTAATCCCGGGAGATCGACTGGGAGAGATCCGCCAGCAGGGGGATCTTCATGGAGCCCAGACCCCCCTGCTTACGAGGGGTGTTGATCCTAAAAACAGGAGGCAGGATTAAAAACGCGACACGTTTCTGAAGGATGGTCATCTGGTGGTTAGAGAAAGGGGCTCGATACCAGGAGGTTCAAATCCCAGCTCAGCCACTGACTCACTGTGTGTGTGTGACCCTGAGCAAGTCACTGAACCTACCTGTGCTCCGTCCTTCAGATGAGACGTAAAACAAACAAGGTCCTATTGGAAGTGCCTCTGCAGCAGCAGCAGTTATGTGTTTATTTAGCAGACGCCTTTATCCAAGGCGACTTACAGAGTCTAGGGTGTGTGAACTATGCATCAGCTGCAAAGTCACTTACAACTACGTCTCACCCGAAAGACGGAGCACAAGGAGGTTAAGTGACTTGCTCAGGGTCACACAATGAGTCAGTGGCTGAGGTGGGATTTGAACCGGGGACCTCCTGGTTACAAGCCCTTTACTTTAACCACTAGACCACACAGCCTCCTACACACAGTTGTTGATGATGCAGAGTTCACCCCCCCCTAGTCTCTGGAAGTCGCTTTGGATAAAAGCGTCTGCTAAATGACTCAATAATAATAATAATAATAATAATAATAATAATAATAAGACAGTGTGAAACATTTTCACCTCTTTAAAAACAGCTGGAGATGAAGTTAACCAACTTGAAATCTGTACCTTTTCAGGAGCCGAGAACAAAACTACAAAATCTAATAGAGCACATTTGGGGTCCCTAGTTAAGACACTCCGATGAGTTTGCATTCCCTGTGGGCAGGACGGTTGCTCTGAAGCAGCCAGAGTCTTTTATCACGGGCGTGGATGCCCGTCTGCACTCCACAGATACCCGCCCTGCCTGCACTGAGCAGAGACAGATAGCACACAGACACTCCCCTCCCGAGCTCCCTGCCTGCTGCTGGGGGGCCCTGCCTGCAGCACAGCTCTGCTCCGGGCTCGGGTTCGGGGATCACTCACCATGCCAGGTGGCTGAACTGCGAGTCGGTGGAGGCTGCGATGACCTCGCAGTTGATCTTCTTGAAGTCGGAGACGCGGTCGCTGAAGGCGGTGATCTCGGTGGGGCAGACGAAGGTGAAGTCCAGAGGGTAGAAGAAGAAGACCACGTACTTCCCTGAAAACGAAAAACGAAAAACGCGGTGGAGATGGAGCGCCAGATCAAGGAACGCTGAAATATTACTTCATGGGAGGGATACACAAAGCCAGACATTTGAAGCCAAGCGTTTAGCATCACCCCCCCTCCCCCCCCCCCCTCTATAGAATGAACTCACTCTGCTTCATAAAGTGTGGAGTAGTGTTTAGGGCTCTGGACTCTTAACCGGAGGGTCGTGGGTTCAATCCCAGGTGGGGGACACTACTGTTGTACCCTTGAGCAAGGTACTTTACCTAGATTGCTCCAGTAAAAACCCAACTGTATAAATGGGGAATTGTATGTAAAAATAATGTGATATCTTGTAACAAGTGTAAGTCGCCCTGGATAAGGGCGTCTGCTAAGAAAGAAATAATAATAATAATAATTACTATTGTGGCTTCCAGGTAGACTTTTGCCATATTTAGCATTTTCTTTGATTACACAATGTTAAATAAAAGATCTAAAATTATGTTTAAAAAATTGTCTTAATCCGAAAATTCTAGGTGATGCAAAACTTTTGTCCAGAGCTGTAGTTTGAGGCGGCTTTTCTGTATCAAACCCCCAAGTCTCCCCCGGTGTGCCTCGCAGTGGCACTGAAACCTGGTCTCCTGAAACCAAAGTCCCAAACCACAAAGCAGCTCTGCGTCCCCTCAGCTTCAGAGTCTGTGCTTGCAACGCGCCCAGCATCCAGAAACACAAACAGCTGCAATCTGTTCTACAAGGGAGAGTTTAATCTGTACCTCGGTAGTCAGAAAGCTTGATGTCCTTAAACTGTCCGTCCACCACGGCGGTGGCTTCGAAGTGAGGAGCCGGTTTACCGATTTTAGCGTTCCCGGAAGACATCCCGAAGTTACCCTGATGCAAGGAAACGAGAGTTTTCAAATGCATTAGCGGTCAGACACCTTTTAAAAATCAATACCACCCCCCATCCCCGTTCCCATGTAATAAATGCCAACACATCACAGATCACAATTGCAAGTCTGCAGTGTTCTGTTTAAAATGCGCTCCCCACAGCAGAAAGCGGACGAGCAATCGCGAGAATGATTCCGTCTCTCTAAAAAAAAATAACTACAAATGCTGCTTCTTTCGAAGGACTCGGGAAAAGTGTTTTAAAAAGGAAATCGACTCCAACCCCCAAAAGAAACAGGAGAACCGCAATGTAATGCGTGACCATTTCAAAGTTACTTTGAAATATAAAATCCATCCCCCATTCACATTTTAGGATACTCTGCATTTAAAATGAACACGCTGCCGATATTGCAAAGCACAACACACACACACAAACACAACGTTTTACAGGCTGCATTGCAGTGGTGATTCTAGTTTATCTTAAACAAGTCTGGCATTCAAATTCCAAGCCTCATGCAAATTGCAGTTACAGCAACATGCTTCTAGTAAACCTGCCGGCAGTGGGGTGTGTTCTCACGTCCATTAAATTAGAGTACAGCTTTATTTATATGGAAAGTAATCCGCGTCATTATGTTTACTCGGGATAACGCAGCAAACATCACAAGGCTAATTTGTATAGCGTTTTCATCTTTCCCACAAACAGCCCATTTTGGACAATTTTCAACTTGCCCTTTTTTTTTAATTATATATTTTTTCTGGGATCCTTCAAGAAGCTGCTTGATGAGATTCTGGGATCAATAAGCTACTAACAACCAAACGAGCAAGATGGGCTGAATGGGGCCTCCTCTCGTTTGTAAACTTTCTTATGTTCTTAACGACTATCGTAGGCAAACCTGTCATTCTCTACTTTACAGAATCACACAGCCATATTTCAGGCAGAGTCCATGGACTTATTTTTTGCTTCGTTGTAACACACACAAGATATGCAAGCATTTTATAATCAATTTCTATTGCATGCAATATGGTAACACACACGATCCGAAATTTAACTGACGCATTTTCTATTTATTTCAATGTAGCGGCCCGCACAAAAACATGTTGTAAATTTAACCCTAAAGGAATGCCTTGTATGAAATTCCTGCATATAGATTTTTCCCCATTCATAAATGTTAGCTCAGTAAAAAAAATAAATGCGTTGCAAGACTGTGCGGACCCCAAAATGAACCAGCTCAAAATTAACACAAGGGCTACTGCTGGTCTTTAAAACAGACGTATGCCTTCCCTTTGTCTGCTTACCAGTACGAAACACTAACCCGCTTTGCAACTGTCGAGTCTGAAAGACAAATACGCACAACTCAACGGCGCACGTCAAAGATGCAACGTCTTAATAAAACCCCTCGTCAATTATACAATACAACTCTACAAAAAAAAAAAAAAATAATAATTCAAAATCTAAGCATACTTATCGGTCGTAGGCAGTCAGCGGTGGTGCAAAAACGATACTTCTGTCTCTAAGCTGCAGTTTTGAACTTGAAAGTAATCTGGTGCATCAGGCAGCACGCGCCGAATCCAGAACCCCCTTTTTATAATAATAATGACGCAATGGCATCGCGCGAGACTGGGGCTGCTAGCGTCCTCATGTTCTGACGGAGCAGCATTGGGACAGCTGCACAAAAATATCTATATACTGTCAGCCAGCTAACGTGGATATAATTAAAAAAACAAAGCACATATCCGTGCACATGCATTCTGTTTAGCGGCTGTTTTTTTTGCAAATGTTGGGATTGGTCTTGCACGTTTGCTGACGCCATTTGAACTGCGACGTGTGCATCGAAGTGGGTCACTTAAAAAAAAAAATAAGTAAACGAGAAAATAAATAAACAAATACCTTTTTTTAATTCTTTTTTAAATGCAATTATTATTATAGCGCTGTATAATGATCCGGTGAAAATGAGGTGGTACAGACATTCGGCGCGTGTCTCTTACACAAACAGTCTCGCTTGGAAAATAGACATTTTAATTGTTGTAATTCATGTTTGGTATTATTATTATTATTATTATTATTATTATTATGATGTTTGATTGCTTTGCAAAGCGCTTTGGGACGGCTTGCTCATGAAAGGCGCTATATCATAAACACACACACTCACACATTGATCTATGGATATTTGCTTAGCGCACTCCATGTTTTATTTCAGTATATGAATCAGAGATGCAGTGGTGTTGCCCAAACCGATCTGCAGCAGCAGTCTCTTCTTGCAGGACATCTGAACAGTACAAACTGTACGTGTCTGTGCTGTATTCAAACTAACAACAACTCGAGAAACGTACTTTACGCGAACTACAAACTACAACTCCCATAACCCTCAGCGCATAGCTGGCGTAACAGCAAACTACAACTCCCATAACCCTCAGCGCATAGCAGGCGTAACAACAAACTACAACTCCCATAACCCTCAGCGCATAGCAGGCGTAACAACAAACTACAACTCCCATAACCCTCAGCGCATAGCTGGCGTAACAACAAACGCGCGGGTAAAATGGAATAGGATGTTTTTGCAGAGCTGGAGTCTGGGCATGGTGCGGGAGAGAGAGAGAGAAAATACAATTTCATTAAACATTAGACATTATTTAGCCTTTCACGTGTGAGTACGCTGCTTAATGGTGTTAAGTTTAGATTAATACGGTTGTTTGGAAGTAATACACGCTGTTATGCACGCTGTTTTTGTCATGAATACTCTGAGGTCGTTTTTTATCGGGGAATTACACATTTGCAATTTTAAGCCATGATTAAATTTAAGACTAGTCTCTGTAAGTCGCCTCGGATAAAGGCGTCGGCTAAATAAAACAAAAATAAAATAAAAACATAAACTATTACTGAAAGCTGCAAAATGGCTCAAAATTATTTGCAAGTGGACAAGTTTAAATGATGCACAAAAAAAAACATTTTAATTTTTTTGCTCTTTACAAAAAAAAAAGTCTTTAATGGGCAGCGTTTCTTACATACGCGTCATATATTCAGCGACTCTTTCAAATCCCACGTGTGCCTTTGTACCTTTTTTAAAAGGGTTAAAACTTTATTGACATGGGAAGCAAAGTTAAGTCTGCTGTTTCCGTTTCAGTAAACAGTGAGAGAAAATGGACCTGAGTGAATTTGAAGCGGACAATTCCAGGAGTTGCCGGCTGGCTTCTGTCGTTCCGGAGGTGTGCCGGACAGAGGACTGCTGTCTGGGGATCGACGAGGCCGGCAGGGGTCCCGTCCTCGGTAAGGATAAGGAAAGGGACCCGAGGTGAAGCCGAACCCTGAGAGAACTGTCCCACTGCCGCACACGCATACAGAAATGACCGCAAGCATTGCAGCCCCCTACAGAGTCCTTTAACTTGAGCAACCTGCTGAATCCTGTCACCTTAACGTATTACTATTTATTTCTTAGCAGACGCCCTTATCCAGGGCGACTTACAATTGTTACAAGATATCACATTATTTTTACATACAATTCCCCATTTATACAGCTGGGTTTTTACTGGTGCAATCTAGGTAAAGTACCTTGCTCAAGGGTACAGCAGCAGTGTCCCCCACCTGGGATTGAACCCACGACCCTCCGGTCAAGAGTCCAGAGCCCTAACCACTACTCCACACTGCTGCCCTACACCCTTGTAGATTTTGGTGTTTTTTGCAATATAATTTTGTAGTTTTTTGATTACATGATGTTAAATAAGATTTCATTCATATATGTAAAAATAATGTGTTATCTTGTAACAATTGTAAGTTGCCCTGGATAAGGGCGTCTGCTAAGAATTTCTGAGCTACTGCCTAAGAGACCATTTAAATTGGGAAGGCAGCGTTCCCTCACCCCCTCTCCCCTCCCATTCCATTCCCAAAGCTCGCCCCTGGCGTTCCTGGGACATGGAGTGGGTGCTGATGAGTGTCCTGCCGCACTGAGAGCTCCTTTCGATTTCTTTCCTCCTCAGGTCCCATGGTTTATGGGATATGTTTCTGCCCGGTGTCGATGAAGCCGCACCTGCAGGATCTCAAAGTTGCGGGTAAGGAGCGGGCGTGTCTGCGTGTGGGCTGGGTGTGCTCGTCGCTGTGTGGCTTGAGCAGCTGCCTGCGATGCTGACGGTAATGTTTTGAGTCGCGTTGTTGATCGCTGTGCCTGTGTGCGTACAGACTGGCCTCTGTACAAACCTGAAGCAGGGTCAGTGCGTTAGTCCAGCTTTGAAATGTCCCCCTTCAGTCTCGGTGTGCCCAGCTGTACCGTGCTAATAAGTGTGATATCTATAAATCTGTTTTTTAATGCATATACAGCTGTGGCCAGATGTTTTGCATCACCTGATAGAATTAACTTTATGAAGCAAAAATGAGTGGAATGAAACCTGCTGAAAGTGCAGTAGCTTCAAGTTCTAACATTTTGTTTCTGAGACTTCTAGCATTAAGATAAATACATTTAATAGTGGTCTTACCTGAGTTGTTGCCCTTGTTTTGATGTGGTTGTGACGTTAACATATTGAATTCCACGTCGCTTTGTAGTTTTCCCCATCTACTTAACGAAAAAACTGACAAATTTAAAAATGTGACGTTTTGAAATCTAACATGAAATGAAAGGCTACCGGTAGACTTTTGCAATATCCTTTTGGAGTTTTAAATTATACTCGTACAGTTGTTGTTTTTTTTAAAATTAATTCTTATGTCTCAATCCTAAAATTCTAGGTGATGCAAAACCTTTTTTTTTTGTACCACTGCTCTAAACAGGGACAGTTCAGACTTTCACTCCCACCCCAATGCATTCTGGTATGTTTGACCTTTCACAGCAGGACTACACTTACCAGAATGCATTGCGGCGTGCGTTGAAAAGCTAAACTCTCCCCACTCTGTCGTGGTGTACACGCAGTCACAGGGTAACCCCACCCTTGTGGTCTGGTCTCACAAATCAAGATGGTCTTGCAGCGTGATATTGAGTGCCGTTCCCCCCCCCGTGTAGATTCGAAGACGCTGTCGGAAGAGGAGAGGGAGAGGCTGTTTGTGAAGCTGGACGAAGCGAAGCACTTTGTGGGCTGGGCTCTGCAGGTCCTGTCTCCCAATACCATCTCCACCAGCATGCTGCAGAGGTAGGACGCTCTCCAGGGAGCGCAGGCAAAGGGGATGCAAATAAAGGCTCCTGTTGCATAGCAGTTTGATCCGTTCCTGGTTTTCACGATGAGGATTATTATGCACAGCTGGGCACGCTGTGGCCGATCAAGCTGGTAGTAAAACCTGGACTGGGTGAAACTGCTGTGCAGTAGGAGTCTTGTTTCCATGCCTGATAGGACTCTGTTTCGAAGTGCAAAGGCGGAAATTTATTAAGAGCAAAAAGCCACCCATAAAACAAACAAATATATCTGTTTTCTGTAATCAGGCTTGGCTATCTAAAGTTGAGTAGGTAGGATATTTTGCTTATGAAGATAATGTGTCAAGGGGAGGGGAGGGGAGGGGAGGCAGCAGTGTGGAGTAGTGGTTAGGGCTCTGGACTCTTGACCGGAGGGTCGTGGGTTCAATCCCAGGTGGGGGGACACTACTGCTGTACCCTTGAGCAAGGTACTTTACCTAGATTGCTCCAGTAAAAACCCAACTGTATAAATGGGTAATTGTATGTAAAAATAATGTGATATCTTGTAACAATTGTAAGTCGCGTCTGCTAAGAAATAAATTTGTCAGCTTTTTCATTAAGTATCTGGAAAACTACAAAGCGGTGTGCAATTCAATATTTCAGCATCACATTATTCAGCAGGTTTTGTTCGACTCATTCTATAGGGGGATGGGTAGAAACTGTCTGCAGAATTGGTTTCGAAATGCCCCAACCCCCCCCCAGGTAGCTTTTCACATCAGGTGTGTGTGCGGAGGCGTAGCGTGTCAGTAACTGTCTCCTTCGTGTGTGTCTGCCACAGGGTCAAGTACAACCTGAACGCTCTGTCTCACGATGCAGCCATCGGGCTGGTTCAGCATGCTCTGGACTGCGGGGTGCAGCTCAAAGAGGTGAATCAGCGAGGACCGACGCAGGAAGCAGTGCAGCTGCTGCTGTGCAAACAGGGGCTCTTCTTAAAACTCATTCGAGAGCGAGTCGAGCCTCGCGAGGAGGAAACTGACCGTTCGGAGCGCCACATCCAACCGGCCTCTCTCTCTCTCTCTCTCTCTCTGTTTGTCTGTCTGTCTGTGCGTTTGAAACCCTGTTTTGTGCACCTCCTTGGGTAAAATAAGCTAGTTAGCATCGTCCCTTGTGGCTTAAAGGGGTGAGAGATGAAAAGAGGGGGGCAAGTCGGTGGATCTGGCGGCAGTGTGGAGTAGTGGTTAGGGCTCTGGACTCTTGACCGGAGGGTCGTGGGTTCAATCCCAGGTGGGGGGGACACTGCTGCTGTACCCTTGAGCAAGGTACTTTACCTAGATTGCTCCAGTGAAAACCTAACTGTATAAATGGGTAATTGCATGTAAAAAATAATGTGATATCTTGTAACAATTGTAAGTCGCCCTGGATAAGGGCGTCTGCTAAGAAATAAATAATAATAATAATAATCTGTG
The DNA here is from genome assembly GCF_902713425.1 of Acipenser ruthenus. NCBI lineage: Eukaryota > Metazoa > Chordata > Actinopteri > Acipenseriformes > Acipenseridae > Acipenser > Acipenser ruthenus. The sequence continues at coordinate 1,194,458 of NC_081222.1, forward strand.
GTGGCAGATGTAAGAGCCATAATCAACTAACCACCCTTGCGTTGTGTAGTAACGCCCCTTTTTATAATAACGCACAGCTGTGGAAGCACGTTTTGGGATTTCAGGATTGAGACGTCATTTAAACTCCTGGGGCTTTCTCGTGGGTTCTGTCTCTCCAGGTGTTTGTGGACACAGTGGGACCTGCTGACAAGTACCAGGACAAGCTGTCCCAGCGATTCCCGGGGGTGGAGGTCACTGTCAGACCCAAGGCGGACTCCCTGTTCCCCATCGTCAGCGCTGCCAGTATCTGTGCCAAGGTGAGGAGAGGGAGGGAGGGCACAGTGTTGACCATTCAAGAAGCAACCGCATCTGCACATGTTCCACAGTGCTTTTCTGAGTATTTGCAAAAGAGTTGCAACCATCTAAGGTCCAAGGGACAAAATAAGACTAGATGTAACAAAAATGACTATTGATTGCCGTGGGTTTGATTGCCTGTTTTATTTTGTGAAGCTTTTGTATTTTGGATCGCAGTCGGTTGTTGTTGTCCTCCTGCTTATCCTCTTCCTGCCAGCAGGAGGCAGTGTGGTCAAAGCAGATGGGGGGGAGGAAAGGATTCAGCTGCTGAGAGAGAGAGAGATGTTGATTTTGAATTGAAATAATTCAAACAAGAATTTCTTTCTGTGGTTCAAGAAAAATCAAGACTAAAAGGCACTTTTATAGAAATGGCTTTCATATCTTAGTGGGCTTTAATGTCTTTTTTTTAAATGGTCTGACGATGGCAGTGGTATTATTATTATTATTATTATTATTATTATTATTATTATTATTTGTTTATTTAGCAGACGCCTTTATCCAAGGCGACTTACAGAGACTAGGGTGTGTGAACTATGCATCAGCTGCAGAGTCACTTACAATTACGTCTCACCCGAAAGACGGAGCACAAGGAGGTGAAGTGACTTGCTCAGGGTCACACAATGAGTCAGTGGCTGAGGTGGGATTTGAACCGGGGACCTCCTGGTTACAAGCCCTTTTCTTTAACCACTGCACCACACAGCCTCCTTACACAGCCTGGTATCTGTGACCTGCTATACAAATGCATTGTGGTTTGCTTTTTTTTCTGCTATGCACTGTAAAGTGTTTTGCGATACTTTTTCTCTAAAAAGTGCTCTATAAATGCAAGAAATAAATACATATGAAACGCTCCTGCGGTGCTGGTTGGGTTGCAGGTGGCGAGGGATCACGCGGTGAAGGACTGGACGTTTGTGGAAGATCTGGGAGAGGCTGAGATGAAGTATGGCTCCGGATACCCCAACGGTGAGGCTGGTTTTAAAAAAAAAAAAATACAGCGAGCAATCTCATTGGCTAAGAGGTGTTCCGACCCGTGCACCGTGGCTTGGAACTTTCAGAAGTTCCAAAAACTATAGAAACGTAATTTTAGATCTCTTAAAAAAAGTCTGCCGGAAGCCATGCTAGTAGCACACCAGTATTTCATGTTGAAAAATATTTTTCAATTTGTTAATTCTTCATGAAGTATCTGGAAAACTCCAAAGCGGCGGTGTGTGTGATTTCAGTATGTTAACGTCACATTGTCCTGCAGGTTTCATTCCTCTTTACGAAGCACACTGAGTTCGCTCTACAGGATGATGCAATGCTTTTGGGCCATGGCTGTGCATCTGTCTGTCTGTGGGCGTGTTTGCGTCTTTTAAAATTATTTTAATAATGCATACGTTTTTAGATCTTCGACCCTGTAACAGTTTGCTCCTCCTTCCTTTTTTCCTCCCCCAGACCCCAAAACCAAAGCCTGGCTGTCCCAGCAGCTGGACCCCGTGTTCGGATACCCGCAGTTCGTGCGTTTCAGCTGGAGCACCGCCAAGACCCTCCTGCATAGCAAGGCTGTGCCGGTACACTGGTAGGTGAGAGCAGCACCCAGCTCGGCTCTGAAACTCAACTCCTGAGCCAACGTGCTAGCAGGGTTGTGGTGTTAAATAACCCTGTCTTTATCCATCTTGCTCGTTTGGTTGTTAGTAGCTTATTGATCCCAGAATCTCATCAAGCAGCTTCTTGAAGGATCCCAGGGTGTCAGCTTCAACAACATTACTGGGGAGTTGGTTCCAGACTCCCACGATTCTCTGTGTAAAAAAAGTGCCTCCTATTTTCTGTTCTGAAAATAGTGCTAGTCCGGTGTCTGTTAAGCCAGATCACAGAGCTGTGTGTGCACACACGCCTGCCAGCTGAAGCATGCTGTGTAAAAACACAAGGGCCCTGTTTAAGAAAGCTGTTGTGTTCTGTCATTTCAATTAGATTTCCTCACTTGAATTAGCATTATCTACAGTGTGTAAACAGCCGTCCTGGTTTAAACGCATTCGTTCTTGTGTATCGGGGATGGTGAGCTAATCTCAAGACTCGCCTCTTCAGACAGCACCTGTAGAACTCCTCTGTTTTTCCCTCTGGACACTTTATCACTCTTCCTTAAATGCGCTTTACTTGCTCTTATCTGCCCCCTATTTTACTGCATTTAATCCTTTAGAGTACTGTAATCTGTCAAGTGTTATTTAATCTGTAGTATTTTTGTATTTCATTATATCCTGATGTAACTATCACTGACACTGTTATCTGCTCTGTTATTGAATCGTATCTTGTCATATTCTTGTACTTGCTAGAACCAAAGCCATTGTATTTTATCATGCTCTTAATTGTATTAATACTTGTACTGTGATTCTTGAAATGTATTTGTTTACGATTGTAAGTCGCCCTGGATAAGGGCGTCTGCTAAGAAATTAATAATAATAGTAATAATAATAATAATAATAATAATAATAATAATAATAATAATAACAACTAGCCAGGCTTGCACGCCTGGTCCAAAAAAATAACACATGCCCTCCACTCGGGAGGAGGATTCCTGAGACAACTCGATTACAACAGCAACCAAATCACAGGGAAGAAACTGTGTAGGAAAGAAACTGAACGGGAAATGGCTTCCGCTGTGTCTGTGTCCTGGTGTTCTTTCACACGCTCTAGCTGAAGCACGCACGTGATGTTTTCGCTCTTCTTGTTTTTGTTTAAGCTCCATTGTGTTCGGAAGGCAGAGTTTTTTTGTTCAAGTGAACGACAATGCTCACCCCGCTTCGACACACCACATGAGAGTGATGTGTCATTGTATTTAAGAAAATAGTAATAATAATTATATATATATATAATGAATATGAATACAAAGACCCTGGCTGTTTTGTGTGGGCGGGGCTCTCCTTCTTAACCAGATTTCTTTAGCATTCTGAGCCCAAATGTACATGGTCCTGGAGAGCCACAGTCCAGCTGGTTTCGTAGGTAGCCCTAAAAACCATTAAATTGACTAGTTAAGCAGTCATTCTTTTTCAATTTAAGTAGTAATTTGTTCAATTAAGTAATTTTGGAAAGAATTTGGAAGAAAAACGTGAACACTCTGCAGCTCTCCTGGATCAGAGCTGACCACTCCTGATTTAATTGAACATGTTAACTTGCTAAATTGATCATCTCGCATTCTTTAGAAATGGATGATTTAGGGGGTCCTATAAAACCTGCTGGATTGTGGCTCTCCAGACCCGCGTTGGCCCCCCCTTCCTTAACACACAAAATCTGAATACGTCATTGACACAATGATTGGGGGAGGTGTTATAGCCCCTATTATTTTGAATGAAAAAATAATCTGCAGATGAAGTTGGCAGCATCACAAAGCAGGATCTCTCTGGCTCCCAGCCTCCTATCTCTCCCCGTTTTCACAACAACGCCTCTCTCTTTTCCAAGCGCTTGTATTTTTTATCTTGCCAGCTGGGGGATTTTTTTTTTGGAGCAAAACGGTCGTGCACAGCAGCCAACTCCCCACCCCCTCACCTTGTCGTCCCCCCCCCCCTGTTTAATTGCCCTGACAGGCTGCTGAACAGGGAAAGGAGATGAGAACAGCGAGTTTTATCAACCTGACCTTCACCATCACAAAGTGTGCGATTGTTTTTTTTTCTGTCAGCTGTTAGATTAGAGATTTTGCCCACAGAGTTTTGACATTATTTGTTTCCAGTCAAGTCTGTGCCGTGTTTAAATCACGTAGGAGCGATATGAGACTCTGCGGCTGCTGTCTCTGCTTCTGAGAGAGTGCATTGCAGGCGTTTTCAATAGCTTCATGTTTTAATGTTACACATATTCAGAATTTTATGTCTTTGTCTAAATATGTGCAGGTCAAATACAGACGTCCTCTTTAGTGTTTACATAACAGTAAGTGTGCAGCAACGCCCAGTTAATTTCATATCCAATTTTTTTTAAAAGGTATTGACAGTGTCGACCCAGGGGACTTTTTCGACCTGAAAAAAGAAACAAGGACCAGGGGTCACAAATGGAGATTAGATAAAGGGGCATTCAGAACAGAAAATAGGAGGCACTTTTTTACACAGAGAATTGTGAGGGTCTGGAACCAACTCCCCAGTAATGTTGTTGAAGCTGACACCCTGGGATCCTTCAAGAAGCTGCTTGATGAGATTCTGGGATCAATAAGCTACTAACAACCAATCGAGCATGATGGGCCGAATGACCTCCTCCTTGTTTGTAAACTTTGTTCAATATGTTAACGTAACATGATCCTGCAGCTTTCATTGGACTTTAAGAAGCAAAATGAGTTAATTCTATCAGGGGTGATGCAATATTTTTGGCCACAAGCTCAGATGAGTTTTCCTCAAGCAGGAATGGGTCAAGTTGCTATGCTGTTTTTATATTGAGGCGCACACTGCGGTAATCTGTACGACAAAGCAGCTTTGAATTTTCACTTTGTTCTTTGTTAAAATGATAAAGAATGGCCACTTGATCTACAAATCAATTTTGCTATAAATATGCTAGTAAAGTTCAATTCTCCCTGTGCCTTTGTCCTTTGCAGCAGTGTTCATTCTTGTACGGACTGCAGTCGGGGCTAAAGATAATAACAGTAGCTATTGGCGTTGTCGAATTTTGCAAACGACCACGTTGCCCCTGTGATAACCCCAAGCTCCTGTATTTGCAACAGTGTTGTCTTGTCTGTGCCCTTTCTGCGCACAGTAAAGTGATAGGGACGGGCTGTTCTGCTGCGGTAGCGATCTCTCGGACGACCTTGGGCTCCGATTGCTCGCCCGCTGTCCGAGTCTCAAGCTGCTGTGGGGGGGGGGGGAGTCGGTACAGACTGGCCCCTGTTTACACCGCGCACGCTGAAATGATGGCTTGAAAGAAAGTAGCTGACGCTGAAATTGTTGACTGGAAAACAGCCAAGTACTCTGTAGAGATTTCTGAGATTTAAAATGTACAGGGTGACCCATAAAGCCATGCATCATCATAGACAATCTCATGTGTTGTCGATTTTTAGGATGTTCTCTGTTAAACCACACACACACACAGAGACACACACACAAGATTGTGTTCCTCTGTGCTTCAACATATCTGACACCTGCAAGCAACAGAGGCAATATTGACAAATACAGTAAATACCTGTCTAATCCAGCATTGTTTGGGACCAGTAAATAGTGCCGGATTTTACAGTGTGCTGGAAAATATAATTCTGTACAGAACTGACAAACTGTTTGAACACTGAAGTACAGCAGTGTGGAGTAGTGGTTAGGGCTCTGGACTCTTGACCGGAGGGTCGTGGGTTCAATCCCTGGTGGGGGACACTGCTGCTGTACCCTTGAGCAAGGTACTTTACCTAGATTGCTCCAGTAAAAACCCAACTGTATAAATGGGTAATTGTATGTAAAAAAATAATGTGATATCTTGTAACAATTGTAAGTCGCCCTGGATAAGGGCGTCTGCTAAGAAATAAATAATAATAATAATAATAATAATAATAATAATAATAATTGGAAGTACTGTGAGGTATGCCCTGTGATTTCAAGAATTGTATTAATTTTTAATCTCGCTTTCTCCGTCATGTAAACAGGAACGTGGACCGCACCGCGTGTGTATTTATGCAACACGCTTTGATTTATAAACTAAAAGGCGATGGAAAAATGACATGACGGCTCAGTCCGATTTCTCATTGATTTCAGTTAGGCGAGGCGTGCAGCATGCAACAGACCGGTCCGAAGTGTAGAGGGGAGCGCTCTGTTCATTTCAATAGCAGTTTGATTGGGGGAAAAAAGAAACAAGGACCAGGGGTCACAAATGGAGATTAGATAAAGGGGCATTCAGAACAGAAAATAGGAGGCACTTTTTTACACAGAGACTTGAGGGTCTGGAACCAACTCCCCAGTAATGTTGTTGAAGCTGACACCCTGGGATCCTTCAAGAAGCTGCTTGATGAGATTCTGGGATCAATAAGCTACTAACAACCAAACGAGCAAGATGGGCCGAATGGGGCCTGCTCTCGTTTGTAAACTTTCTTATGTTCTTAACTGATTGCATAAGGTACTTGTCTTTTTTTTTCTTTTCATCCTTAACATCCTGACAGCTTTTGAAGTCTGTTTCACAGCTCTTTTTGTGTAAAAAAAGTTGTCGGGATATTCACGATGAAAGGTTTACAGGTACGTTATTTAAACGTGGACGTGGAACGCTGGATTTTTTCCGAACCCCGCTACCTGTTCTTTTAATTTTGGGTTAATAAGAAGCAGCTGACAAGCCTGCTGTCTGACGAAGCAAGGTGGGCAGCTGGCGTGGAAGAATGAGCCAGCCTCCCAGTGGAACAGGCGTGTGGGGCCTCTGTCTGTCTGTGATGAATAAAGCCAGATTCTCGTCCCCTGTGCAGGGATGATGATGACGACGATGAGGGCGGTGCGAAGGCGACAGCGGCCAAACAGAACTGCTCCTCCGTGCTGTCGTATTACGGGAGGAAGAAGAACGACGAGGGAGCCAAGAGGCTGCCCCATCGCTACTTCACAGAGCGAGCCCTGGAGACGGTCCGGGACCTGTAGCTCCGTGCTGGGCCGGGTCCTCTTCAGAGCGGCTGGGCCGTCCGTAAGAAACAGTCGAGATGCAATCAGACTGAACTGCCCGGGAATCGCCAGCCTCTGCACGCTGGGTTAGACCACAGCTTCCAGTGGTAACTGGTGTTGCAATGCAGAACGGGTTTGCGTGTGTACGTGCATCTCTCTCTCTCTCTCTCTCTCTCTCTCTCTCTGTGTGTCAAGCTGTAGTAAAATAAGCGTGATGTCAATGTTTTGGGAAGAGGCTTGCCTTGTCTCTGCTTAAAGGTGAGCTTGTTCTCCTCATCTGGCGATTGTTTGTTCGTTCATAACTTTAATGATTCTATTTAATAAATCTTTGTATTACCTTTTTTTTAAATAACACATACATGCAATCTTGTAACGCCAACATGTTCTCAAATAAATAACTTTAACATTCAAACAGGTGTAAAATCTAAACCCGCTGCCCATACCTCAATCTTAAAGGATTAATTTCTTGTCAAGTCAAGTACATACAGGTTCTGTCTGTGTCTTTCTCTCATTGGTATTTATTGCAGACGGAGGTCAGCTGCATTTGTAAGAAATATAAAGAGCTGGATCTTGACCCAGACTGCAGTGAGCTCCAGATCTATAAAATATTGGGGTGCTGCCTTTTTATCTCAATGGCTTCTCTTTCAGTGCTTTTTCAGTGACTCTTGTATTCTCTAGTCTGCAGTTCTGTGCAGATCGCAGCTGCGTAAGTTGTTTGTTTAAGCAGACGTGGTGTAAGCAGTGTACAGCTATGCCCAAAAGTTTAGCATCGCCCTATAGAGTGATCACGTTGGGAAGGTGCACCCCTGCACTGGCCAGTGAAGGCTGTTTTTGGTCAGCTATGTTCTCAAACTTTGCCTTCAGCACTTGTTACAAAAACACTGTTGCACGTCCACCCAGAGCCACACCACAGCAGCTACACAGTCAGGGTCACTCTGAGTCCAGCGCTGGCGTAGGAACGGTACGAGGCCCGGCTGTGTTAGAACGTTTATCTGCTTCCAAAAACGTCTTGTGATCCGGAGACGCCATTCCGATTCATGACACAGCAGTCGGCAGAGTTTGGTTTCCAATATTATTTTATTAGTAATATGACCATTACATTTACATGGTATGATTCTCGTTATGATCAGGATTCAGTAGCAACTTATTACAAGGTCTGTTAAAAAAACCTCAGACTGCAAACACCACAAGAGAGAAAGGAATGCATTCTGATATAAAGGAAAACAGTGAGATTTATATATAATTGCACACAGTATGACAGATTATGATGATGTTGATAAGTTATGAGTTTCTGTGTTCTGTTCTTAAATACTAAAATAAACTATAGTGCGTTTCTTTTAGCGCTTCTAAATTCAGCACTGCTCAGTCTGGGTGATCTGTCGTGTTTTTATGAGCCTGCCTTAGTTAATATAGGCTTTTTTTCAGATTTAGTGTATTGTCTTTATTGTAAGATCTGTGGCCGAGTCAAAATAAAGGTGGGATTTACATCTGTGGGGGTTAATTAAATTAAGACAGGCTGAACTCCGCCCGCATCCTGCTATCCTTCAGTCTGCCCTTTTGAAATGACTAAAAGCTAATACAGTTAAATCTATGAATGAATCGATGCAATGCTTTATTTTTCCCTGCTCGTTGGAGCTCCAGAAGGCTCTAAAACCCGCTGCCGCTGCCTTCCACATCCTCAATGAAGACGGATCTCTTGCGCTGTCTCCTCCCGGACAGAGGGGGCGCTGTGGTGGAGCGGGGCTGGCCGCAGGGGGCTGGGCGGACGGGCAGCCCGGTCTTGGTAGTGTCCAGTTCCTCAGGGCTCCCCTCCTGGCCCTGCAGAGCCTCCATCACCTCCTGGTCCGAGGCGTTGAGAGTTAGGCAGGCGCAGGACCCCTCCTCTTCCGGGACCGCGAGGAAAGAGTCCCCCCAGAGAGACTGGCACAGCTCCCTGCCTCCCCCGTACATCTGAGAAACACAAACCAGCGCTGTCAAGGAGGGATCGTACATTGCAGGGATGGGAATAAGACTCCCGTTGCATAGCAGTGTGAGAGTTTAATAAAACACACCTGAGCTTGTTACCTGTACGCACTGGGGCTAATCGAGCTTGGAGTAAAACCTGGAATGGGTGAAACTGCTATGCAATAGGAGTTTTTTTTTTTTTTAAGCTTTATTGACCCTCTTGCTACTGCTTTAAAAAAAATAAACTTATGATTAGATTTATTAACTTTAAAACAAATCATTTGTTTTAGCTGTATTACCCTTATCGCTGGTCCAGCTTTTGATGCTGTCAAATTAATTTGTACGGTTTTGTTAAACCTCATTCGCTTTATTAACAAGTATCGCCGGTCCCACCTTTTTAAGCGTCCACTATCGCTAAGAGAAGCGATTTTGCGTTGTCTCGTTATTTGCTGTATTAAACGTTTCTTTCCTGGAGGACGAAGCAGTGATTTCAAATGCGTTTTTCTTCCAGCTTGATTATTATTTTATTTATTTCTTAACAGACGCCCTTATCCAGGGCGACTTTACAATTGTTACAAGATATCACATTATTTTTACATACAATTACCCATTTATACAGTTGGGTTTTTACTGGAGCAATCTAGGTAAAGTACCTTGCTCAAGGGTACAGGAGCAGTGTCCCCCCCACCTGGGATTGAACCCACGACCCTCCGGTCAAGAATCCAGAGCCCTAACCACGACTCCACACTGCTGATTAAGACCGTTAACTTCATTGTGCTGAACGTGTCACATCAGTGCAGAGGCTCCTGCCTCTGATAGACCCAGGTGCTGGAAGGCTTTCGCTGTATAAAATCGTCCTGGCAGCTGAGAGGGGTTGTCAGAAGCATTAGAGAGGGCTCTGGGATGCAGGGATAAGGGCTAGCTAAGCGTAAAGAAGCTCATGTCTACTGCATGAGCGAAGCGCTGTTGCATTCTTCTTTTATTTTGTGTTTGGGGGGCGGTATTGAGAATCATTGAGTCCTGATCAGAGAGTGTTCAAGGCGTTGCAGGTATCAGATGTGTTCCGTCGGTCTTCACCTGTGTTGCGCGGGTTTGGTAAGAAACCTGTGTTGCAGTAAATGTGTCTTTTGTGTGCGTGTGTTTTTTTTAAACTGGTGCTACACTAGGTGAAAGAAATGTCTCGGTTTCCGCACCCTGCTCTCGGGAGATGTGTTGCACTCGCTCATTGATTGCAAAAAAAAAAAAAACGATGCAGGGTAAATAGTGTGTGGCCGTGTGTGTGTATGTGTGGTTTAGTGTGTCACTGTGTGTGTGTGTGTGTGTGTGGTTTAGTGTGTCTGTGTTTGTGTCTCAGTGTGTGTGGCTTAGTGTGTCTCTGTGTGTGTCTCTGTATGTTTGTGTGTGTGGCTTAGTGTGTCTGTGTTTGTGTCTCAGTGTGTGTGGCTTAGTGTGTCTCTGTGTTTGTGTGTGTGTGTGTGGGTGTTTGTTTGTGTTTCAGTATGTGCAACTCCTGCAGTCTCTGGTAGATTGATGAGACTTGACAGCAGCCCTCACCCAGCTGCACTGAGCTCTCAGCTGAAACCGCAGCAGCAGCAGGCTGGTAAAACTTTCCAGGGCTACCAGGCTTTCTCTCTGAGCTCCGCCGGAGCCCACAGTCTTCTGAAAGACACCACAGCATTGTCTTCTGCTGGAGCCCACAGACACCAACAAAAAAAAAAGAGAGGGCAGGTGATGTCGGTCTGTCTGGCTACAGAGCTTCTGTAGTTTTGATTAGTTATGTGTATGAAATCAAACCACTGTAAAGGGCAGCAGTGTGGAGTAGTGGTTAGGGCTCTGGACTCTTGACCAGAGGGTCGTGGGTTCAATCCCAGGTGGGGGACACTGCTGCTGTACCCTTGAGCAAGGTACTTTACCTAGATTGCTCCAGTAAAAACCCAACTGTATAAATGAGTATGTAAAAATAATGTGATATCTTGTAACAATTGTAAGTCACCCTGGATAAGGGTGTCTGCTAAGAAATAAATAATAATCGAGCATTTCTGTGGCTCCCATCTCCATGTCTTATTATCCACTGCAATGCTTTCCACAGTTGGGATCAACACATGCATTCAAATCTATAAATACTGCAATGTATTAAAGCCCTCGAGAAGGACTTGTAGTCCAAATGCTTGTTATTAAATATAGTTGCTTTTAGTGTTTCTCTTTACAGGAAATCAGAGAAATAATCAGTCTCGTGCACAGACAATGACAAGGCCGCCAGATGTCCCTAATTTGCATGTCTTTTTCATTCACCACAATACGCACCATTGGAGAAAACATCAGAGATCAACCACACACAGACACAGCACACAAAAACAAACCCACAGCCCGAATCGAATTCGCTTTACAGTGGAACAGGTGGTGTCGTTTTGTTACTGAGAGTGTCTTTTGATGAGCTGTACAATGGACGAATAGACAGCCAAGCTGAAAAATTTCAAGCCTGTTCGAATTTACAAACCGTCGTCAGAGCACAAAAAAAAAAATATTAAGAATGAAAATCTCAGGAAAAGGCTGAACGAGCGAGTCTGTAGGCAGGCCTGGATTCGTACCTGTTGGAAGGTCACGCAGTTTCCGGTACAGTTGTTTGTCGGAGTGTCTCTCATCCAGTTCCTGGCGCAGGTCAGGTCATCTTTACACGCGTCGAACCTGCGGACCACAAACACAGAGACCGCCGCGTCATCAGAGAACTGCTGTTACCGGCCACTCAGCACGCGAGAGACACGGGTTCAACAATACAAGAAACTAACAATCAAAAAAAAAAAGTCATTGAATGAGCAAAGCCTAGATTAAAGTCGTTGGATACCCAAAAAAATGATTATATCAGAACAAACATATTACTGGTATTTTTTTTCAATGCAGTGATTCTGTTAGGAAACTAGACGCATCAATGTGGCACCTAGTTAGAAACAGAAATCGGACCGGGATCGGTTACCTCGTGTTCTGGGAGACAGCTCAGGGACGGAGAGGATTCGGGGAGCTTGTCTCGCTGGCACACTCAAGTGCCTGTCTTATGTATCTTACCTAACAGTGTGTGTGAAGCTGGTCTTTGTGATCTCTGAGCGCACACCGGTTCTCTAACCAGGTTATCAATTCTGTTTGCTGCTCTGTATCCTGGCTGAGTTGAAAAGCTGTGTGTCTGGAGTTTCGCTTCTGATAGGCAAGCGAAGTGGCTGGCTGTCTTACCATTGCTGGCAGAATCGCAGGCACAGCGGCACGGCCTGGATGGCTGTCGGTCGGGAGGGGTGTTGCCAGCGAGCCGCGTCCGGGGAGCAGCGATAGAAACACGCCAGCCGCTTCAGGAACCCCTCGCACCTGCGGGGAATAGACACGTCAAGCCACAGAGGGGTGCACCGGCAAACACAGAGGAGCAGGGTACAGCACAGGGGAGCAGCGTATGGCACAGTAATCATACAGAATTATACTAAAATCCCGTTAAAGGTCAGGAAGGTATAGTAAAGCATAACGAAGCGCGAGAGACGCATGGTAAAGCACAGGGATGTTGAGCTACAGTCTAGTCTAGTACGGATCCACGCCAGCCCTGTAGTAAAAATGGACCTTGTGTTCGGTGCTTCTTACCTGGGGCTGAGAGATCCACACTGGTCCCAGTAAATGTCATCGAGAGAGACGGGGGAGAGCGCCGAGCAGCAAGCATCTGAGAGAGTGTGAGAGAGAGAGAGAGAGAGAGAGAGAGAGAGAGAGAGAGAGAGAGAGAGAGAGAGAGAGGGAGGGGGGGGGGGGGGGGAGATAGAGATATGAGATCAGCTGAATTGCGCAAATTGGTCTAGTGTCTGAAACAAAGCAGGCTTTGCCGGTCAGTATTCAGACAGGACAGGTTGACCCCTCTTGTGCGTGATTGTGTCTCTGATAAGGCAAGCGTGACTGTGAAGAGTCAGTTCGTTTCTTCAGCAAAACAGGACGAAGGGCAATTGGATCGGTTGCATTGCGGAGGAATTCAATCAACCTCTTATTTAATAGCAGAGACCTGTGATAGACACTGGAGAGATTTGCTGGGATAATCCACGCTCATCCTCCTCAAACCAGACAGCTCCTCATTTAGTAAAGTCCCGGAATGAACGATTTCCATTATTAAGCTGCCTTCACTTACATTTGTTTAATTGCACCCCCCCCACCCCCCCCCCCCCCCCCCCCCCCCAACCCGAATCG